>NC_056627.2:86450536-86758036 GCF_002870075.4 Lactuca sativa | reverse complement strand
TTGATATTGTTTTGAGTTCAGTGCCTTGGTGGTTATCCAGTGGTGGAGATCGTATCAGTGATCGGAGCAGCTTGGGTTATCTGTTCAGTCGGCAGTTTCGAGGTGAGTTATCCTCACTATATCAACAGGGTCTAAAGCACCAAGGCCGGCCCTTTATCGAATTGAGATCCGGGTATTTGTTGTTATGTTATTGCTTTGATATGTTTGCATCCTGGTAGCTAGGATGGTATATGTTAGAGACCTGGTTATGGTCGGTTCCCTGATATGTAGGGTGATGCTGTGCTTGTGACCGGTTAGGTCGGTATCCTGGTTAGGATGATGATATGTTATGTGATCTGTTTGATCGGCTTGTTGACTATGAATGCTTATATGATTGTATGTTTATGTGCACATAGTTGTTTGGACTGGAGTTGGGTTGAGGCGGGTCCTGCTTTGTGCTGTAGGCCAAGATACCCAGGGCAGACTGGTTGTCCCGAAGGCCCAGCGAGCGGTCCGTATAGGCTGTAGGCCCCAAGAGGGCGGACCAGACATGCCGAGGCTCGGAGAGTGGACTAGGCCGACTGAAGGCCCGGTGCGGGTGGACTAGTCATACTATAGACTCAGAGAGTGGACCAGGTGGATTGAAGGCCCGGTGCGGGCGGACCAATCACACTGCAGACTCGATGTATGTGGTTAGATTCGGAGAGTAGACCAGGTGGATTGAAGGCCCGATGCGGGCGGACCAATCACACTGTAGACTCGAGGTATATGGCTAGACTCGGAGGGTGGACCAGGTGGACTGTTTGCCAGTACGACGGACCAGTCACACAGTAGACCCGAAGTGCATGGCCGTTCTGTGATCGGATATGCTGGCATGTTATGCGTGTATGGTATATGTGGTTGGTATTTTGGGGATATCTCACTAAGCTTTCGGGCTTACAGTTGTGGTTTAATGTTTTTCAGGTTCTTCAGGAGACCGTGGCAAGGCGAAGGCGTGATCGTACCGCTCCTCATGTTTTTGTTGTGAAGTGATTCTGGGAATACTTTAAATAAATTGTATTGAAAACCTTTTTGTAATAACATAAATGGAATCAGGTTGCTTTTGAAAAATTTAAATTGGTTGGAATATTTTTCGGTCGTTACAAGTTGGTATCAGAGCCTTGGTTTGAGTGAATTGGAGGAACACTCATGTGACTCCAGTCTCAAATCAATGAGAGTTTTCAAAAGAGAATTTAAAATGGTTTTCAAAATGAGTAAAGGAGGACGCGGAGGTACGATCAGCCGGAGCCAGTAAGTAACCCCAAAATACCATACATGATATTTGTTTTTGAGCTTTGATAGAACAGCATGCTAGTGATAGGCTAGGGATCTTCAGGATTTAATAATAATGCTGCCTGATTTGTGATGCATGTAGCCTAGGGTTTCCTTGTGGGAGATTTCTAGTGTTCCTCTAGTGGTGAGGGTTGAGCGCTTGATTGTATGTTTTCTCTAAGGCGTTGTGGTAGTACTTCATACAAATATGGGTAGGTGTGGAAGGTAGTATGGGCCCGTACTACTGAAAGCACAGGACCCATACGCGTATCAGGGAAACCATGACCTCTAGGGTGGGGTTAAGAGAGTTGGTTCCCGGGATAGTGGGAAGTGTCTGAGATTTTGTGGTATTTTTCAATATGGAGATTCCGAGGTATGCTAGGAGTGGATCCGGGTCAGGATCGGGAGCAGGAGAGGGAGTTCTAGACGGGTCTGTGCCGCCCAAGGTTATTGGTTAGATGAGCACGTGCGAGTTGGATGCGATTCGTGAGATCCTGCGTGATGAGATTGTTGCGTTGTTCCGGGCTGAGTTGTCGGAACTGTTCGGGTCGATCAAGACCGCCATGGTTGAGTATTCTGATGAGCGCTATGTAGCTCTCACAGAGACGGCTGCCGCGACGGCCACAACGACTGTAGCAGCGGTAGGGGGAGGAGCTGGTCGGGGTTTTCAGTATCGGGACTTTGATAATACGAAGCCTCCCACCTTCGATGGAGTTCAGGACTCGATTGTTGCTATGAGGTGGTTATCGGACGTGGAAGGGTGTTTCTTCACGTGTTCATGCCCTGCTGATCAGAGGGTGAGGTGTGCTCTGAACCTATTGAGGCGCGGGGCGAAGGATTGGTGGAGATTGACCACGGGGTCATATTCAGATGCGCAGAGGGCTGCGGTTTCATGGGATCAGTTCCGAGAGATGTTCAACACTTGTTATGTCCCGCAAGTTGAGAGGGAGAGATTGGCTCAGGAGTTCCTTGAGCTGAAGCAGGATTCGGAGTCGGTGACTGAGATCACCAGGATGTTCACTGAGAGGGCGATGTTCTGCCCAGAGTTCGCTTCGGAGTAGGCTCAGATGTCTCGATATCTGAGCATGCTCAAGAGGGACATCAGACAGTTTGTGTCTATGCAGAGGTGTGAGACCTTGTTGGAGTTGCAGGAGGCCGCCAGGCGGCGCGAGTTAGAGATTGAGTTTCAGATGCGTGAGTTGAGGCAGGCTCCGGTGCAGTTGCAGCCGGCGCCAAAACGGTCCAAGACCGTTGATTCTAGAGTGGGGGATCTGAGTAGCCACACTTGTGGAAAGTGTGGAAGGAGTCACACCGGATTTTGTAGGTCCGTTGGTACATGCCGCAAGTGCGGAAGGGAGGGGCACTATGCGAGGGATTGTCGGCAGTCAGCGCCGATTCGGGATTTGAGGATTTGTTACCATTGTCATCAGGTTGGACATTTGAGGTTCAACTGTCCACAGCTCGTTGGAGGACCGGTGCAGGCTCCAGCACCGGCCACTTTGAGGATCACGGGTGGAGGTCAGGGTGGAGCGGAGCCCCCAAGGGCTCAGGGTTGTGCTTTTCAGCTTACTGCAGAAGAGGTCAGAGCAGTGTCGGATGCAGCTGCGAGTATGTTTCTTTCTTGATGTCTTATTATCTTGTGATTATTGTGGAGTATTGTTTATGTGCTAGTACCTTTGTGTGGTTTTCGGTGCGGTATTCATTGTTTTTGAGGGTTGTGGTTAGGTTTTGGGTTATTGTATGGGAATTTCGTTGGTTATCATTCGTGGGGTTTATTAGTGGGAATCTGGCGTAGGTCTGAATCTCGGGTAGCATCTGCTTTCTGAGGAGTGGTTAGCTGCAGATTGAGTTTCTTTCGAGCGAGATGATCAGTGTAGAAATGGGATTTTTGTGAAGGTTGTTTATGCTTGCGGGGCGCAGTTTGCGGGTAAGTTTTGTGTTGTGTAAGGTTGTTTCAGGAGGTCGGTGATAGCGACCGGTGATTGATAGTCAGTGCTAAGTGGGGGAGAATTGGAAGATTCTACGGAAGACCGATGAGCATTTGAAGTGTGGAAGGAGTCACACCGGAGTTTGTAGATCCGGTGGTACATGCCGCAAGTGCAGAAGGGAGGGGCACTATGCGAGGGATTGTCGGCAGTCAGCGCCGGTTCGGGATTTGAGGATTTGTTACCATTGTCATCAGGTTGGACATTTGAGGGTCAACTGTCCACAGCTCCCTGGAGGACCGGTGCAGGCTCCAGCATCGGCCACTTTGAGGATCACTGGTGGAGGTCAGGGTGGAGCGGAGCCCCCAAGGGCTCAGGGTCGTGCTTTTCAGCTTACTGCAGAAGAGGTCAGAGCAGTGTCGGATGCAGCTGCGAGTATGTTTCTTTCTAGATGTCTTATTATATTGTGATTATTGTGGAGTATTGTTTATGTGCTAGTACCTTTGTGTGGTTTTCGGTGCGGTATTCGTTATTTTTGAGGGTTGTGGTTAGGTTTTGGGTTATTGTATGGGAATTTCGTTTGTTATCATTCGTGGGGTTTATTAGTGGGAATCTGGCGTAGCTCTGAATGTCGGGTAGCATCTGCTTTCTGAGGAGTGGTTAGCTGCAGATTGAGTTTCTTTCGAGCGAGATGATCAGTGTAGAAATGGGATTTTTGTGAAGGTTGTTTATGCTTGCAGGGCGCAGTTTGCGGGTAAGTGTTGTGTTGTGTAAGGTTGTTTCGGGAGGTCGGTGATAGCGACCGGTGATTGATAGTCAGTGCTAAGTGGGGGAGAATTGGAAGATTCTCCGGAAGATCGATGAGCATTTGAGGGTGCTTAGCTGTTGGGATTCAGCAAGTGTTCTGTCAGCCCAGAGTGTAGGCTGGTAGGAGCAAGTGTCGGGCATGCGGGGCGGGATACAGACCTAGGGAATTTGATTATGGAGGGCCTGGGGATCAGGCCGGGATCGATTATGTGTGATGGAGATAGAGTTCGGAACCCTTAGAGGGCTAGAACGGTATGCATGGGAGGAATTCCCGGAGAGATAGCTTGGAATGATGAATGCTAGTTGAGCGGTCCAGATAGACTAAAGGCCGGTAGGCGTACCATTCAGGCCGAAGGCTCGGAGAAAGGTCCAGCAAAACTCAAGGCACTGAGAGCGATCCAGATTGGCTGAAGGTTCTAAGAGTGGTCCAGATTGGCTGAAGGTATTGTTGGATCGGTTTGAGGATATGGATTGTGTATGTTGCAGTGTGATACCATTAGAAGGTTTGGCCCCGGGTAGTGATCTTGATTAGTTGAGATAGTGCATGGGCTTGAGAGTCCCTGCGATTAGATTTAGAGTATGTGTGTTGGATGGATAGCGGTTACGCTATGAAGGAGTGGTGTAGCGTTGGGCGAGCACCGTGGCACTTGTCGGAGCGACAAGGCGGCCAAGTAGATTTCCTTGGTAAAGGAAAGAAAGAGGAGTGTAACTCCAAGAGGGAGTGCAAGTTCACAGAAGTGAAAGCGGCAGATCAAAGTTATGATTAGAGTGATCCAAGTATGGTCATTGAGCAGCGTGTTTGCGGCAGTGGAATGGAAGCACATCCGGTTTGGGATGTCTGCTGATGTCGCGGAAGGAATTCCGCGGGTGTAGAGCCAAGAGGCTCGGAAGGGATGCACGGAGGGAGTCTTGGGCTCTCAGTGTGATTCTGATCAGGGAATTGTGTATGTAGTAGTGGTTCATCCTGGGGGATGTTTGGAGTTGTCATCAGTGTATCGGGTTTTCCCAACCTGAGGGTACTAGAGCTAGTTCAGCATGTATATGTGATTGCAAGAGGAGAACTCATGGGAGTTGCTCTGAAGAATGTGTCTTTCTGTCAGGGGAATGGTTAGAGTTGGACTCGGATCGGGAATCCGGTGGTGCATGGTTATTTTCTAGCTCATAGGGGTCGAGTGATGGTTGTGATTTAGAGCAGTGTTGCATCAGGAGTAGTACTCATTTGTTTAGTGGAGTTAACAGAGGGTAAAGCCGGTAGCCGACATGAGACGGTGGTCAGGACACCGTAAGAATGGAGAAAGTGAGTTCGAGTTTCGATTGTTGTGCCTTGAGGAACCTGGTCTGGTTAATGCCAGGTGGCGCGTTGCGGGAGTATTTCTAAGAGTTGAGTTGTTGTGGGCTTCAAGGACAAAGCCTAATGTAAGTGGGGGAGAATTGTAACATCTCGGAATAGCAAGAGTAAAGTTGAAGGGCTAAAAGAGTAAAATGGGAAGGAGCGACTCGGCGAGTCCATGAGTGGACTCGGCGAGTAGGGTCGCGACTCTAGTCGCATGTTAATTGACAACCTCGGCGAGTAGCATGGGTGGACTCAGCGAGTTGGTGCTGAGTGGAGAAAACCCTAAATCCATAGGTTGAGCCCTATATAAAGAAGATTATGTCTCCTCCCCAACCTCCTTATCATCCCTTGAGTTCCAAAAGCCCTAATTTCGTGAGGAAACCCCATTGTTGAGTGAATTAGAGATTGGAGAAGGATATATGGTGCTTTGAGCTTGAAGATTGGAGGCTTGTATCAGGAAGCTTGGGGGAAACAGCAATCTACAGTTGGTTGGGCTCATTCCAAGGGTAAGGAACCATTTCCTTAAGCTATTTTCTTCATGGGTTCATGTGTGGTGGTTGGTATGGCATCTAAAGTGAGATAGAAGCTTGGATCTGAGGATGCTACTTCAGAACTGAGCTTGTGATGGTCCTATATGTCATAAAGTCCTTGTTGTTGAGTGTTTGAAGGAGCTAATTTGTCCCAAATCCTATCCCTTGAGTGTAAAGTGCCTAGATCTCCTTGGATTCACGTAAAGTTTGCCACTTTACATGATGGATGGCCTTAGGAAGGGTAGATCTATGGTTTGGATCATCTGCATGGCTTGGAAAGCCTCTGTATGGATTCGGACCCGGTGGTACTCGGCGAGTCACATGGGTGGACTCGGCGAGTTGCTTGAAGATACGCTGGGACTCGACAAGTTGGAAGAACAACTCGGCGAGTTGGATGAAGATGGCCTGGAACTCGACGAGTTGGAAGAACAACTCGGCGAGTAGGTTGAAGATAGCCTTAGACTCGACGAGTCTGTTCTTGGACTCGGCGAGTCTTGTCGAAGAGTCCCAATCTTTTCTGGTTGAGCCGTGAATCGGTGAGTCAACGGGATGACTCGGTGAGTTGTGTGTGAGTGGACTCAGAGTTGTTGAACTCGGCGAGTCTCGAGGTGACTCAGCGAGTTGAGTCGCGGATTGGGGAATTTCTGAGCATGGGGACTCGGCGAGTCATCGGGTTGACTCGGCGAGTAGAGTCAGTCAGGGGTTGACTTTGACCAAGGGTTGACCAGTGGTTTCCAGGGGCATTTTAGTAATTGTTGGATATTGTTTTGAGTTCAGTGCCTTGATGGTTGTCAAGTGGTGGAGATCATATCAGTGATCGGAGCAGCTTGGGTTATCTGTTCAGTCGGCGGTTTCGAGGTGAGTTATCCTCACTATATCAACAGGGTCTAAGGCACCAAGGTCGGCCCTTTATTGGATTGAGATCCGGGTATTTGTTGTTATGTTATTGCTTTGATATGTTTGCATCCTGGTAGTTAGGATGGTATATGTTAGAGACCTGGTTAAGGTCGGTTCCCTGATATGTAGGGTGATGCGATGCTAGTGACCGGTTAGATCGGTATCCTGGTTAGGATGATGATATGTTATGTGATCTGTTTGATCGGCTTGTTGACTATGAATGCTTATATGATTGTATGTTTATGTGCACATGGTTGTTTGGACTGGAGTTGGGTTTAGGCGGGTCCTGCTTTGTGCTGTAGGCCAAGATACCCAAGGCGGACCAGTTGTCCCGAAGGCCCAGCGAACGGTCCGGATAGGCTGTAGGCCCAAAGAGTGCGGACCAGACATGTCGGGGCTCGGAGAGTGGACCAGGCCGACTGAAAGCCCGGTGCGGGCGGACCAGTCATACTGTAGACTTAGAGAGTGGACGAGGTGGATTGAAGGCTCGGTGCGGGCAGACCAATCACACTGTAGACTCGATGTATGTGGTTAGATTCATAGAGTGGACCAGGTGGATTGAAGGCCCGGTGCGGGCGGACCAATCACACTGTAGACTCGAGGTATATGTCTAGACTCGGAGGGTGGACCAGGTGGACTGTTGGCCGGTGCGGCGGACCAGTCACACAGTAGACCCGAAGTGCATGGCTGTTCTGTGATCGGATATGTTGGCATGTTATGCGTGTATGGTATATGTGGTTGGTATTTTGGGGATATCTCACTAAGCTTTCCGGCTTACAGTTGTGGTTTAATGTTTTTCAGGTTCTTCAGGAGACCGTGGCAAGGCGAAGGCGTGATCGTACCGCTCCTCATGTGTTTGTTGTGAAGTGATTATGGGAATACTTTAAATAAATTGTATTGAAAACCTTTTTGTAATAACTTAAATGGAATCAGGTTGTTTTTGAAAACTTTAATTTGGTTGGAATATTTTTCGGTCGTTACACTAGAAACCTTCGTTAAAAATTCATAAATTCTTTATCCGACGTCCGTTTTTGTCTGTCTTTTTACCATTTAACTATTATTGTCGAGATCTTTGATTCTCGTTTAGGTCGTGTCGGCTAAAGTCGCTCGATCTCTATTTTGAGTTTCTAGATGTCTACTGCTATACCTGAAACTTAGAAAAATCATAACTTCCTCATACGAAGTTAGATTTGGACGTTCTTTTTTTATACATTTAAGATTTAATGATATCTACGACTTTCATTTAGATACCTAACGCTAAAAACCATTTTATTGAAATTTCGCGTTTTCTACTTAACAGTGTTTTACCGGTTTTGTTGTGGATCTTCGATGGGTCAGAACATCTTCGTTATAACTCGGATTTTAGTGTTCTTTATATTTCTAAAAACCTTGTTAGGATATCTATCACTTTATATATCCCAATTGAGATTTTTGAACATTTTATTTTTGATGCTATTCTTATTATTTTGAAAATAGGTTATAATACTTCACTTTATATCGTTGCATTGACTTGAAAAATATCGGGTTGTTACAATCTCTTAGAACCCTCCAAAATGCTCAACTATATGGTCCAAAACACCATATGTCTTAAGAAATAAGCACTTAATCTATAATGGAACTTGTCCAACAACTGTAGATGAATTTTTAACACCATTCTCATTAAAAAAACTTGTGCTTTTCAGACATGCATGTCCAATGCATGTCTTGAAATCTTATTAGGTCAAAAATAGGGCAAAAAGGACCAAGATCTATGCATCGTCTCGATGCTCAATCCTAGCCTAGATCCAAAGCACCAAATACTCCCAAAGGCCTGGAGATCCATAAAGTCACAAAATCTATGAGACCAAACCACTCAATACAACAAGCCATAGAAAAGGGTGGACAAAATCTAGAGATCTATCATTCTACTCATCAAGATGAAAGCCTTATACCTCTTGGATATGTTTGCGGAAAACAAACTTCCAGATCTATGTTGCTTTTAAGACCCAAGATGATCTACCACCACCTTCTTTCTTTACAAGCACCAAAACGCACATTTTAGGATAAGAAAACTCACACAAGAGGTCTATGCTTGGCAAGGGATGATTATGAGGGATGGATGCCAATGGGAGGGAGGCTTCAAGAGGTTAAGGTTGTTTAAATATGGATCAAACCATTAAACTTTAGGGTTTTCTTTAACATCAACCACCACATTGTGGCACCTATTGTCGCGTCGTGGTGGTCCATTGAAACCCCATGGCCCATAAGTTATTGCCACGTCGTGGTGAGGCTCCAGCACAACGTTTTGCTACCCAAAATCCAAAATATAAAATTACATAAATACTTTAAACTAAGGTACCTCAAAGGAACCAGATGTTATGATTCTCTCCAACTTGAATCAGACGTCGTCCTCGAAGTCTGCTGATGCAAACAACACTAGGCAATGCTCCCGCATCTCGGTCTGGAGTTCCCATGTCCATTCTAAACCCTTTCGAAGCTGACTCTTAACTTTGACTAAAGACACCACCTTTTTCGCATGGCCTTCATTTTTCGGCCCCAAATCGCCACTTACCTCAGAACATAGTTCATGGGATCATCAATCTAAACACCCTGCAAAGGAACAACCTCTAGATCATCATCTACACCTCCGAAGTTGCAAAACATGGAAAGTGTTATGGATCTGGTTGAGCTCCTTAGGAAATTCCAATTTGTAAGCTATGTTGCAACCTTGGAAATCTCTCAAAATATCCCAATATACCGGCGCACCAACTTTCCCCTCTTGTTAAAGCGTATTACACCCTTCCTGGGTGATACCTTTAGTTAGACAATGTCCCCGACCTAGAACTCCAACTTGGATCAACGCTTGTCGACATAGCTCTTCCGCTGACTCTGAGTTGTTTGAAGTCCTTGCCTGATCTGCTGGATAAGCTATGTGATCATTCAATTATTGTACCTACCCCTAGTCTCTGACTAGGAACCCCATCAAAACATATGGAAAGAATACTCAACATATAAATATGATGGCGACACCTGAACAGAAATTAATCGGTTGCATACCAGATTAACACAAGTACTCATTTGGTTCAACAACCTTGTTATTTATTGACCATACTCAAGTATACCCTTAATCCACGTAACCAATAACTACACTTAGGTTTACCCATGATCTAATAACCAATAATTTCACTCGCCATAACATAGATAAAATCCACAAGGGTTCGTGTCACTTCGTGACACTATCCAGTCATCGGAATGTGAAGCTCACGATTCCTCACACTTCTTGCCACATTATCAAAACCATTTTTGGTATGACCTAACTTATCTCGTAGAATGTTATGGATGAATCGTAGACTTACCATTCTTTAACGCCTGACTACCACCTAGGGAATGGTACGGTTCCCCCATGATCTCACAACATTTACTCAATTTCCATGGGCCTTGCACATGGTTTTTCCATCCATCCACAATAATACTTAATCGAAGATCAATACGAGTCAGATCCTCAGACCAAGATAAACCAAATCCCTAGCCTCTGATTCCCGAATTATGGTTAAAACCAAATCCCTAGCCTCTGATTCCCGAATTATGCTAGCATTTAAAATTATTACCAATATTTCCAAGCGGTTCTCCCCCACTTGGAATTATTCTTTCTCTCACGATTTCAAGACTCTTACTGCTCCCTCACAATCCATAGCATCCAGATCCTAAGCTTTAAAAACCGAACCGATCCAACAATTGCTCAAATGACTGAGCGCAATGTTTTGGATGCCATCAAAACAATGGTCGAAAATAATCCTTCTCACCCTACCACCCTCAATTGATATTCATCCTGAGAAATACGCACTCATTCTAACTTGATTTCGTTGTCCTAGAAGGGACAACTTGCTGCAACAAGAGCCTGACTAGAAACCTCCAACATAAGAACTGCGTGCACACCCCTGAAAGCCAAAATTTATGACAACTCACCTTGCAACCACTTAGGATCAATCCCCCAATCATCTTTACCATAAAAGATATCATCAATCTTGAATACCAAAAATCAAATGAACTTACACTACAACTTCCTGTGGCTCATCGTGTGGAACCCATCAAAATCAACCTGGTTGTTGATCCTCTGACCTTGTGGTAGCTGATCCTCGGAGCAGAATGATCAGTCCTCCCCCACACAGGGTTCACCCCCTTAATGGTTGTCATTGTCCACATCGTAGCCTAAATCGGTCCGTCCAGATACTCTCTTTAAAGATAACTCTCGGTATACAAAACAATGTATGACAATTCATGAATAATAACCACCAATCGCAACGAAACCCCAAACCCTAAATGGGTATGTTAGAAGCCTTCCCAACATTATAGATTCTAGCCCTTCACGAAAGGCCCTCCTACTTTATGATGCACGAAGCATCTCGCAAGCTTAATCCCTAACCCATTACAGCCTATAGATGCTAGCATAATACTTTTAAGAAGCTACTACACGAATGACTATCCATTCAATATTAAACTAAAGATCAAAATTTCACACCTGTGATTTCTTGCATTTCAAAATTGACCTCATGTCGGACGGTGGTCACTTGGGCTTTCACTCCCTCCACTAGCTATGTAGGAAAGACGAGTTTGAGATAACTCAGCTGGTGACAGTGGTAAGACATTTGATCCTTCTTGTAGTCGCGAAAGACATGCGCTCTCTCTCTCTCTCTCTCTCTCTCTCTCTCTCTCTCTACACTTATAGCATTTGAACTTGTGGCAAGCAAACCGATGGGTTCCCCCACTCTTTGGCAGATGTCATAACTCCCTTAACTTCCAATACCCATGCTAGCAGCTTTGAACTCTTCATCCATCGCTGAATGAGCCCTCATTCTCTTTTCTAGTCGTGTCCTGCATCATGATCCCCCCTAATAGTCATCTCAGCAGTGCCTCTCACAGTCTGCAAAGCTGTAGTTAACTCCTCAAACTTGGCAATTAGCCTGCTAATGATCGGATCCACGATACCAGAAAATTCTTCCTGCAATATATGTGAAACCTCAATAGTATTCATATCATGTATCTGATCAACAGTCAACACTGGCCTATCTTGGCCATCAGCTTCGGATCCCCTTATGAACCCCATACTGAAAATGAACCAAAAATTGATCAGGAGTGCCACAATACACATTGCTACAGTCACAAGACAAGACTATCCATTGGGTTTGTTATTTCTTCACTACCCATACCGGTCATAGGCTTTTAGTAGTACGGGCCCATACTACCTTCCACACCTACTCACATTTGTCTCAAGGATCATCAAAAACCACCCAAAACAAATACAAAAACTAGGATACACACACATCCTACCCTCACACTCTCTCTCTCTCTCTCTCTCTCTCTCGTGCCTAATCATTCAAAAACTAGCCTATTACATCCATGCTCACTCGTAATGATACTCCAAACACATGCTAAAAAGCGCATCATGAGCACGACATACTCCCTAGGCTATCCTAGGATCCATAACTCACCATTCCATCAACTACCCAATGATCCCTATTGGTGCCAGTTAACTACTTCATGAATAAAACCACATCAACATAACTTAAATAATCTTAGATTAAGATATTCAACCTTACAATAGTTGGAATAACACAAGAGCGGCCTAATAGGACCAAATTATTCACTCTAAAATTATTTAACGCATGTAGTATGTGACTTAACATATTCAATTAGTAGTTAACTCACACCCAAAAGCATACTACAAACAATAAGCAAGAAACTCTCCAGGAACAAGGCACTATACATCAGACAATTCTATAACGTAGTTCTTGAAGATCCCTCCACTACAACTGGCATGATGTTCTACCATATCATAACAAATAACATTGTGGGTAACTTTGGGTATTCTTTCTTTCTCTAGTAGACCGTACACATCACACCCTTCCTTGGTTAATTTTGAAAACAATAATTGAAAACCATTTTTTTATATTTATTTTGAAAACTTTTACAAACCCTTAGTTTGATTTTGGATTCACACGAATTCTCATCCAATTGCCTCAAACCAGGGCTCTGATACCAACTTGTAACACTCCAAAAATCATAAAAATTTAAACTTTAAAAAGTGACCCATGTCATCCATAAAGTGTTTACAAATCCATAATTTCAAAAGTATTATCTTAAGTGAGAGTTTTCCCATGACCCAATAACCTAACAACAAGAAGATGTGCACGATCATGCCTTCGCCTTGCCATGATCGTCTGAAATACCAACTTGTAACACTCTAAAAATCATAAAAAATTTAACTTTAAAAAGAAACCCATGTCATCCATAAAGTGTTTACAAATCCATAATTTCAAAAGTTTATCTTAAGTGAGAATTTTCCCAAGACCCAATAACCTAACAACAGGAAGATGTGCAGGATCATGCCTTCGCCTTGCCACGGTCATTTGGAATACCTGGAACAATAAACTGAAACTGTAAGCCAAATTTTAGTGAGTTCCCCCAAAGTACCAATACACAGAACATATAACAACGTAAACTAGGTCCATATAAAAAAGAATGGATTACCACTAACCCACAGTATCAGTCGAGCTTGCCTATCGGGCCTACAACTAGTATTTGGCTTGCTCTCGAGCCCACAGGCTTACCCACGGGGCCCACAAATTATGTTTGGCTTGTTCCCAGGTTTTCTAGCTACCGGCAAAAGTAGTACTGCCTCAACCCAACCATACTCTGTCGACATATACATAAGATATAACATGCATCTGGCAACAGATAATCATATATCAAGTTATCATACAAACTGGCATATTCACATTCCACTACCTCATACTAAATCCTATATACTAGGATATTGATCTAAAGATCACTATAATATATAAACATCCTATGAACCAGGATACACAATCTAGTGGGCTGACATTACTCGCAAGTAGAGTGAGGAAAACTCACCTCTAAGTTCGAAAAGAGTTGAATAATCCTTGCTCCGAATACCAACTCTACCAGACACATATTATTCAAATCATGGTCCAAATTAATATCAAAATTCCCAAAATATCCTTGGTCAAAATTGGTCAAACCCTATTTAAACAAAAAGTCAATAGACTGATCATCGGGTTGTGGTCATCCTTGACCACGTCGTGGTATCGATGCGACAAAATAGTCGTGACCAGCCCAGCAGCAACGTCGTGGTGACCTTTTCCATGTCGTGGCCACTAGTTATCAGCAGCTTAATGAATTAAGTTGTTTTTCTTTGATTCTAAGGATTCTCAAACTCAGACCTGGTCCATTTTAGGCTCTAGATGGATAAAGTTTCCAACTTTATCCCTTAGAACCCTCCAAGGTGCATAGATCTCAACTTTATGGTCTAAAACATAAGAAGAGTTTTTAACACCATTCTCGTTATGAAATCTATGATTTTCAGACATGCATGTATTGAACTATTATTAGGTAAAAAATAGGGCAAAAAGTGTCAAGATCCATGCACGGTCTCAACGCTTAATCCTAGCCTATATGCAAAGCACAAAATACTGCCAAACGCCTGGAGATCCATGAAGTCACAAGCTTTATGAGTCCAAACCACTCAAGACAGCAAGTCATAGAAAAGGGTGGACAGAATCTAGAGATCTATCAATCTACTCATCAAGATTCAAATCTTTATACCTCTTAGAGATGTTTGAGGAATACAAACTTCTAGATCACGTTGCTTTGAACTCCCAAGATGATCTACCACCACCTAATTTCTTTAGAAGCACCAAAACGCACATTTTAGGATAAGAAAACTTAGACAAGAGTTCTAGGGTTTGTAAGGGATGATTATGAGGGATGGAGGCTAATGGGAGGGAGGCTTCAAGAGGTTAAGGTTGTTTAAATATGGCTCAAACCCTTACACTTTAGGGTTTTCCCCAACAACGACTGCCAAGTTGTGGCACCTATTGGCGTGTCGTGGTGGTCCATTAAATGCCCGCGCCTATTAGCTATTTCCACATCGTGGTGAGGCTCCACCACAACATGATGCTAGCCCAAATCTAAAATAGACAAATACACAAATACTTTAAACTAAAGTACCTCCAAGGAACTGGATGTTACATAATGGCTTTTGGTTAATTTTAATGTCGGGAACATAGTTTTAAGCATGTGATTAGAATATAATAAAGAGGTATGGCTTGCTTTAAAGTTTTAAGACCTAATTGGTAACGATTTGGCTTTATGAAATCTTACGAACCCTCCTATTTCTCTTGCCCCAAACCGAAATATGTATGCATGCTCTCACTCTCTCTACTTTTCGTAAAGCTTTAGAGATTAGATAATTGTATACTCTCTTTAAGACTTTGGATTTTATCATAAAGCTTAAGATTAAGAAGAATAGCATCTTATCTACTTCGATTATTTTCGGTGTACTACTAAGGAGGAGTTCTACTATATATTCTTTATCATTTTTAAGCCTCCCCTTGAGGGATCATTGAACGAAAAGGTTTTTAATATTTTTCCCTTTATGGTTATTGATTTATTTGCAATCTTTTCCAAGATGATCCTTTGGTGAGAATAATACTAGTTTATGTTCTTTAAATGATAAAATGATTCCATTTTTATCTTTGAGTTTTAGAAACTATTTTGAATAAAACCCCAACAAATGGTATTATATACATTTTGCAAGTTTGGTTATATTATTTAATTATTTGTATAATCTTGGTTTTTTGAAAATATAGATAATTGTTATTTTATGTGACAAAAGTTCAAATGCATATTTTGTCATTAAATTTGTCTTAGAAAAACAAATGTTGTTTTGTATCTTAACGTATTTTAGAGTGCATAAGCAACCCAAGGACAATTTGTATTGTTATTTATGAGGATTTATATAAATGTTTTCAATATTCTATATTCATATTTTATGTAATAAAAAGTTTATTTTTATCTTTATTATTTTGTAAGTAATAAATTAGTATTAGACTATTATTTTGTAAGTAATATATTAGTATTAGATTGGTATATTATATATAGAATGTAACAAGATAAAGATGATGACCATTTTTGAAGATCACAAAGAGGCCCATGGTTTTCTAACGTCTTTATAACTTTTATAAAATCTTGTAATTACAATTACTTGTCAATGCAAGTTGGATCATGAAGAACAACATGACGATGATTTGGTCTATTTTGTCCCTTAGGAAAGGACTTAACACTTTGTGATGGTTCATAAAAATATCACTAGATCATGGCTTGTCCTATGCAATTATATGTGCATGCGTTTTTTATTTTATGTTGATATTATATTTTGGTTGTTAAATTAGAGTTCGCATGCTAAATAATATTTTGAACATAAATAACATCACATGGAATTTGGTTTTCAAGGTTTAACTTGTAGACACAAGATGTAACATGTTATGGTTTTAAAATATAAAGATTTTTTTTTATAAAAACTGTAATGACGTCGAATATTGAAATATTAAAGTTATAAGTTTAAAATGATGATTTTGAAACTTATCCAAACTCTAAAGTCTTAATGATAAAAAGAATTTTTATTAAAAAGATTATAAAAGGTTATATATGAAACTTATCCTAACTCTAAAGTCCAAATAATAAAAAGAATTTTTATTAAAATGATTATAAAAGGTTCTATAATTCTCAAACTTCAAACTTAATATTAGATATTATTTTGAAAATTGAACCGCATCGAAATATATAAATCCTAGATTTTTATATAGAAGCTAATATCTGATTTTTTTTAAAAATGATAACATGGCTTATTGAATGCAATTAATAACCATGATATCACATGTTTTAAAATGGAGTAATAAAACATATAAATCTCATTCAAAAGGCAAGCCGAAGTCATCCAACTACATGAACATCCACACACCATTTGCATAATACTAATGGGATAAAGGTCACATAACCATTTGTATTATCTTTTTGTGGCCAAAGTGTATTCAAGGTTTCGAAAACTAGCTATCAGCCAATTACATAAGTTTTTCTAATTGAATGGTTTGATCGGAAATCTTCTGTCATAAAGTTCACTTAAGCATGAGAGATTTGAGGCATAGATGAGATCAAACATATCAATTAACAAAAGGTTGTTATCGATCCTATACATCTAATAATTACAACTGGTGTAACTAACAACGAGTATTTACCTTGTTGGATTAAATAAATGCGATAAAGGCCACCTAACCATTTATTTGTTTTGCAACTTGGATCCTAGACTTTAATAATTAATATTTTAGAAACAAAAGGGTATTAATATTAAAGAATTAAATACTAAATAAAACTTTGTTAAATTTTGTAGATGGCCTCACATGCAAGTGTGACACATCACCACCACCTCATGAACATTTAATATGTTCTTCATAAAGAAAACTATACCATTCTAATTTTTTTATTGGCACCAAAGCCTAAGAATCATACTAAAACAATTAAAGAAAGACTATGTTCTTAAGGGTCCACTTCTCAAGAAACCAAATCTTGCTCCTAAGGTTGCACATGATCTTTAGATTGAACATTTTGATTACCTAATCGATGTTGCATGCCTTATGATTGCCACCATGGTTTTGGAACTTCAGAGGGATTTGGAACATCATGATGCCTTTGATATGATTGAATACCGAAGTGATATGTTTGGTCAATAAGTAAGAACCTAGAGATTTGAAACTGTTTGATCTCTTCATGGTTATAAAATGGAGGAGACTAGTAATGTCAGCACACATGTTTTGAAAATGAAGAGCAATTTGGATCACTTAGAGAGACTAGGGTCTCCATATCCATCAGACTTTACCACAAATTTAATATTGAACTCATTACCAAAATCTTATGATAGCTTCATAATTAACTACAATATGAATGGGTAGGTTAAGCCTATCTTAGAGTTACATTCGATTTTGAAAACTATTGAGAACAACTTTCCTAGGAAAACCCCTTAAGTGCTCATGACTTGAGAATGAAAAAATTAATGAAAAAAACACAAGAGCTTTAAGGGAAAGCCACAAGTTGACAAGGGTAAGGGGAGAAAGGTTCCCTAAGCCCAACCGCCAAAGAAGAAGGAAAATGTGGCGAAAGAAGATGTCTGCTTTAAGTGTAGAGTCACTGGCCACTAGAAAAGGAATTGTCTTGTTTATCTAGATGGGTTGAAAGCAAAGAAGGTTGGGAAAGGCACTTCAGGTATATCTATTTTGTAACATCCATAAAATTCAAGCCAATTTAAAACTTTTTCAGACATTCAAAAACCATTATTTATTACTAAATATTTTCAAATAGTTTCATATCAGAGTATTCCTGAAATCAACACATAAAAATACGAGGAGGTGCATGATGACGTCTTTGCCTTCCCACAATCATCCGAAGTACCTAAAATAAAAACCAAAACTGTATGCCCGAAGTTTAGTCAGTTCCCCCAAAATACCAATGCATACAATCATAATCATATAATAGCAAATAGAAAACATGCACATAGAGTCTACAAAACGACTAGATTGCCCTCACCGGGCCTTCAGCCTGTCTTCACCGTACTCAGGGCCTTCGACCTGATTGATATGCCCCATTAGGCATGCAACCTATCCGGGCTGCCCTGGGTATGTTGACCTTCAGCACAAAGTAGGTACGCCTCAACCCAACCAAAAACATACAATGAAATCATATATATATATATATATATATATATATATATATACATATATATATATATATATATATATATATATATATATATCAAACGCTAGCTATCATGTACAAACAGTCATACAGATCTAACAGATCACTAATCATAGCATCATCCTATATACTAAGATACTGACCTAACAGGTCACTAAACATAGCATTATCCTATATACTGGGATATAGATCTAATAGATCACTCTGCATATCATTATGCGATAACCACAATAACAATCCGAAAAGGGACGACATTGGTGCCTTCGACCTTGTTAGTATAGTGAGGAAAACTCAACTCGGAATGCCGATCGGAACTGAAATATCAAACTCCCGAAATGCAGCTCCAAAAACCAACACCGACAACCACCAATGATTGACTTCCGTAAATACCCAAATTAACAAAGTACCATCCGAAGTCAAACTGGTCAACCCTTGATCAAAGTCAAGGTCAATGGTCAAGCTCAACAATCCATGTCGACCCAACTCGTTGAGTGTAGTCTACAGATTTGTCGAGTTCCTTCAGAACTCAGAAAGTCGTGAGTTCCCCAGTTAACTCCCCGAGTTACCGAGTAACTCGTCGAGTCCATGCAGCATCTAGAATATCGGAAAAACCCTGACCAACTCGTCAGGTCATCTTACTGACTCACCGAGTCGATGCAGAAACCAGAAATGGGTAATATTCATTTGACTCGTCGAGTTGCCCATGCAACTCGTCGAGTCCCTTTAGTCCTTTTCTTATTTAGGCGCTTTTAAGCAAAACCAAGGCCCTAAATTGTATATCTAGCCTCCTTGGGCATAGTTACCACGTAAAGTCGCAAACTTTACATGCATGTAAGGCTTTAAATGACAAAACCAAGCTAAAGAAGAGGTTTAAGTCAAAGAGAGGGGCCAAAGCATGATAAATTCGATAAATTTATGACTATGAGGGCTTAGAGGAGTCAAGATCGGAAGTTACAACTTCAGATCATGTTGAATACCAGAAATGATCTACATATATGCTAAAAAAATTCCATTAAACCCTTGAATAAGGAGATCTAAAACTAGAATGATCAAGGTAAAAATTTGCTGCCTTGTGTAACACCGTAAATTTCAAAACAATTTTTTGCATTTTATAAAAACATAATTCATTCATTACTCATAAAAACATCATTGTTTTGAACTCAATTTATAACATATATCAATCCCAAGATCTCATAACATAAAAATACCGTGTGCGTACTGATCAGGCCGGTGCCTTCCCGCGATCCTCGCTAGTACCTGAAACACATAACACATAACACTCTAAGCACGAAGCTTAGTGAGTTCCCCAAAATACCATATATAACACATATCATCCACTCGACGCTATAACTCTGTGGGTCCGTGCACCCGAACTCTGCGAACCCTCAGGTTCTATCTCTGTGAACCTTCCGGTTCTAACTCTGTAACATGCACAGCATAAATCACATAGAATAATGCAATGCAACACATAACACATATATAGCATACAACACTATATCACATAACTCTGATTACCTACTCAAGGTAAAGTATAGTGAGAAGACTCATCTCGGACTCTCGTAAATCCCTGACTCGGTAGAAGTATTGCCTAGCCTCCGCCTATTCACACAAAGTAAATATCCTCATCAATATAACACTCAAGGCTAGAATCGACCCTTTATTATCACCCTCAGAAGGGTAAAAGACTATTTTACCCCCTTCTCGACTCAAGGAATCCGTTGTTGACCAAACCCTAAAATTCAACAAAAGTCAGCGGTCAAACTTTGACCCAACTCACTGAGTGCACTCTGATGACTCGGAAAGTACACACATGACTCCTAACTCTTTGTCCCGCTTGGCACATCGACTCCCCCCTAAACTCGACGAGTCTCATCAGACATGAATTGCGGGGCCACCCCGACTCAACTCGCCGAGTTTCAAGAACAACTCGACGCGTACAGTCTTGAACTTTAGTCCTCTAATCCCCTTCTGACTCACTATGTCATCCCCCAACTCGGCAGTTCACTCACTGAATGATTAATGGGCAACCTTCATACTACTCGCCGAGTCTGTTCTTGGGAATCGGCGAGTTCGTTCCATGCACACTCTCAAAGCAACTTCTGAGGTTAGATCCGTCCCCTACAATCATAGATCTGGCCTCCCCAAGCATGATAATCACGTAAAGCTAACATCTTGGTGCTCATGCAAAGGCTTAAAGGCCTTATTTGAAGATATGACCACTAAAATGACATCCAAAACTCATAACCCCCATTAACACTCATAAAGCTCAAGGGAAAAGGGTCTCTGGACCTCTTTGGGTCCAGATCTATAGCACTAACACGAGAAGGGACCAATTACTCAATAACCTTCCTCTAAAAGGGGCTAAAAAGCCCTAACTCTAGGAATTACACCATAAACTGAAGAAGGGTCGAATGAATACCTCAAAATGAAGTCTCTGAGCCTTGGAATCACTGCATTAGCACCCTCTTCAGTCTCCTCTTGCCTTGGTCCTCTTCTATTTGCAAAAACAGCAACAAATGATCAAGAAATGGCTCCTTTCCACTCACAATCGCTCTACCTCACTTAGGGTTTCTCTTAGGGGTCTGGTAGCCGCAAATGACGGCCATAAGCCCCCTTAAATAGGCCCCAAACCTGAGGAATTAGGATTTCATTAAACAGCATGGACTCGCCGAGTCCACGGGGCGACTCGCCGAGTCCAGCCGTCCACCCAGATAATGATTTGCGTCTCTACTCGGCGAGTCTACGCACCAACTCGCGGATTTCTTCCACAAAACTTGAAATAAAATGAATAAATATAATACCTGACTTTTCGGATGTTACACCTTGAAATGGAAGCCAAGATGGAGTAGGTACTGGATCTACAAGCTTCTCCTTGATCCAAGCTCTTGAGTGTTCAAGTTTATTTCACTAAAACCACATTCCAATCTTTTACACACACAAAATAAGCAGTAATACAAGATTACGGTTTTCTGAGGTTGAGGGGGGCAGTAAGAGAGTCGGATGGTGGCTAATGACCCTTTAAATATGGTGCAAAACCCTAGAAATTATGGTTTCATATTCCAGCTCCAACTCGTTGAGTTGGGTCCTCCAACTCATCGAGTAGTCCCCTTAGGTCACGCGGCCATATCCATTAGTACACGACGAGTTAAGGCATCCAACTTGTCGAGTAGGCCTTTAAATATGAATATAAAGCTTTAAAATTTATACCTGGCAGTCGGGATGTTATAATTCTCCCCCACTTGGACTAGACTTCGTCCTTAAAGTCTGCTGTGGTGAACAACTCCGGGTAGTGCTCCCACATATCTGCCTCCAGCTCCTAAGTCTACTCGGATCCCCTCCGATGCTCCCATTATACCTTTACCAAAGGCACCTCCTTGTTCCGCAACACCTCCCCTTTCCTCTACAGAATGGCTACTGGCCTCTCCATGTAATTCAGACGCTCATCTACCTAAATATCATCTAATCACAATACTACCTCCTCATCTAGTATGCACTTCCGCAATTGCGAGACGTGAAAAGTGTTGTGGATCTAACTTAGCTCCTCTAGGAGATGCAGTCTATACGCCACCTTGCCAAAGCTAGCAATAACCCTGAATGGCCTATTGTATCTGGGACCCAACTTTCCCTTATTTCTAAAGCGAATTACACCCTTCTAGGGTGAGACCTTCAGTAGTACGATGTCCCGCACCCAGAACTCTAGCTCAGATCTATGTCTGTTGGCGTAAGTCTTCTGCCGATTATGATCGGTCTGCAGCCATTGTCTGATCTGTTGTATCCTCTCGATAGTCTGCAAAACTACCTCTATCTGTCCCATCACCCTGTGACCAATCTCACCACAACAGACTGGGGTGCGACATCTTTGTCCATATAACAACTCATATGGTGGAGCACCAATACCATAATGAAAGTTGTTGTTGTAGGAGAACTCTACAAGGGGTAGGTAGGAGGCCCAACTTCCACCGAAGTCAATAATGTAGGCTCTCAGCATATCCTAGAGAGTCTATATGGTCTTCTCACTCTCGCTGTCTGTCTGCGGAAGATAGGCTGTAATGAGGTGCATCCGCATGCCCAGTTCCTCGTGGAACTTCTGCCAGAAACAAGAGGTGAACCGAAAATCATGGTCTGATACAATAGAGACCGGTACTCCATGGCGAGCAATGATCTCGCAGATATACAAGTGGGCCATCTTCTTGGTCGATCAACTCTCTCGAATGGGTAGAAAGTGGACACTCTTGGTCAATCGATCCATGGTGACCCAAATAGCGTTGAAGCCCCTTGCCGTCTTCGGTAGCTTGGTGATAAAATCCATCGTGATCTGCTCCCATTTCCACATGGGAATCTCCAGAGGCTGTAGTTGGCCGTGCGGCCTCTAATTCTCATCCTTGACCATCCTGCAGGTCAAGCACCTCTCAACGTACCATGCGATCTCCCTCTTCATGCACGGCCACTAGAAACTTATTTGCAAATCCCAGTACATCTTAGTGGCCCCCAGGTGAATAAAGAAGCGAGACTTATGAGCCTCCTCGAGAGCAATCTGTCTGATCCCACCAGACATCGGAACCTAGACCCGACGCAACATGTCAACAACTCCTGGCTATCCTGCACAAATCAGCCATTCTCTCCCTTAATCCTCACGAGTGGACAATCCACATATATCCTCATACATGCAGTTGGAACAGAAGATCCAGCTGACTTGCAGCTCAGGGCGTCCGCAAGCACATTCTCTTACCCGGATGGTAAAGGATCTCGTAGTTATAATCCTTGACTACATCAAGCCACCTGCACTGTCTCAAGTTTAGGTTTAGCTGATCCATGCTGTGTCTCAGACTCTTGTGGTCCTTTTATATGGTACAGAGGACCGCATAGAGGGAATGTCTCCAAATCTTGAGAGCAAACACTACCGCTCCCAACTCAAGATCGTCTGTAGGATATCTTGTCTCGTGCGGCTTCAGCCTCCACGATGCATATGCTATCACCCGTCCTCTCTACATAAGGACCGCTCCCAATCCAATGATCGATGCTTCACAAAACACCACAAAATTCTCGACTCACTCAGGGAGTGTCAACACTATCGCCACACAAAGTCACTGTCTCAGCGTCTCGAATGCAGTCTGCTGCTCAGGGCCCCACCCAAAAACCACCCCATTCCTCGTCAGACGAGTGAGAGGTATCGTAATCTTAGAGAAATCCTATTTGAATCTTCGGTAGTACCCTACCAATACCAAAAAGCTCCTGATATCTCAGGGAGATTTCTAAACCTCCCACTGCATAACTACCTCGATCTAGGCCGGATCGACCAAAATCCCCTCCTGGTTAACGAGATGTTAAAGGAATTAAACCTCCCTTAACCAAAACTCTCACTTAGAGAGCTTGGCATGCAACCTATCATGTCTCAGAACTCCCAATAACTCATGGAGATTCTCTTCGTGCTTATTTTTGGTCTTGGAATACACCAAGATATCATCTATGAACATAATGACTGAGCGATCGAGCATCGGTCTGTAGACCCAATTCATTAAGTCCATAAATATAGCTGGCATGTTGGTGAGCCCAAACGGCATCATCACGAACTCTTAATGTCCAAAATGAGTCTGGAACACGGTCTTCTCCACGTCCTCCTCCCGTACCCGGACATGATGGTACCCGGACCTCAGGTCTATCTTGGAGAACCGAGATGCTCCCTGCAACTGATTGAAAAGATCATCAATCCTCAGGATTGGATAAATGTTCTTCACCGTCAACTTGTTCAACACTAAGTAGTCAATGCACGTCCAGTATGAACCACCTTTCTTCCTGACGAAGAGAATCGGCGCTCCCCATGGCGAACTGCTCGGACGGATGAACTGCTTGGCCAGCAGTTCTTCAAGCTGTGACGACAACTCCTGCATCTCTGGTGGTGCCAATCGGTATGGCACCTTGGCGATAGGGGCCACACCTGGCACTAGATCGATCCTAAATTGGACCTGCCTCTTCGGAGGCACTCCGGGTAACTCCTCCGGAAACACATCAGCGAACTCTCTGATAACCAGAACATCTGAAACTGAAACCTGATACTTGACTCACGTATCCACCACATACGCTAACAAACCTACACACCCGTGCTGAATATACTACCGAGCCCTAGCAGCTTAGCTAAACCCTGATCCGAATCCGGTGCCCTCGCCGTAGATAACCAGTTCTCCCCCACTTGGGGTTTGAACTACCACCTGTTGACCCTCGCAGTTGATCATGGCACCGAAGTAACTAAGACAGTCCATACCCATAATCACACATACATCCCCCATGGGAATTAGAATCAACGCTATCGGGAAAGATACCCCGAAGATCAACAGCATGTAGTCCCGATAGACTGGCAACTGAAATCTCGTGTTTGTCGGCGATAGAGAGTCGCAACAGACACTCTTGCTCTCCTAGTGGCAAACCAAACTCCGTACTGAACGATTGAGGGACAAACGAACGAATCGCCACCGAGTCGAATAATACCATAGCAGGTAAGGTGTTCAGTAAGAAAGTACCTAATCATAGGTACAAGTCACATATAAGCATAAAACAAATATAATCAACAAGATAAGGGATAGAAACATACCAACAACCACATCCGATGCTATCCTGGCCTCCTTGAATGTAAGCTGGAAGGCGCGTCCTCGAGACTTCAGAGGCTCTGCCTACCCTCACTCCCATCATTAATCATCAGTGTAGCCGATGTTGGATCCTGTGCCGGCCTAGATATGAGCTGTGGACAGTTGGTCTTCACGTGGCCAACCTGATCGCAATGCTAGCAGTTCCTCATATCCTGAATTGGGGCTGGTTAGCAACAATCCCTCGCAAAATGCCCCTCCTTGCCGCTTTTGCGGCATGCACAACCATATCTACAAGCTCTCGAATGACCTTTCCTACACTTCCCAAGAGTGCGGCCATGCTGGCTCCCATACCTAGAATCAGAAGTCTTGGACCGCTTTGGTGCAGGCTGCGACTACGTCGGGGCCTGCCTCTGCTCCCACAGCTGTAACCCAATCTCCAGCTCACGCCGCCTAGTGGCCTCCTGTAACTCCAACAGTGTATCGCAATGCTGGGTACCAACAAACTGATAGATGTTCGTCTTGAGCATGCTCATATAACGTGTCATCTGAGCCTTCTCAGAAGCAAACTACAGGTAAAACATCTCCCTCTTAATGAACATACGAGTGATCTCTATCACCTTCTCCACACCTTCCCTCAAATCCAAAAACTCCTGTGCCAACCACTCGGGCTCAACCTGTGGAATGTAGCTAGCGTGGGACATCTCCCTGAACTGCTACCAAGTAACTGTAGCTCTCTGATAACCGAACCTCATCAGGTTTAGAGCACACCTAACATTCTGGTCTCTAGGACATGAGCATGTGAAGAAACATCCCTCCATGTCAAATAGCCACCTCATGGATATGATTGGGTCCTGAACCCCATCAAAAGTCGGGGTCTTCGTGTTATCGAAGTCTCGATACTGAAAAGCCTGAATGGTCCCACTACCACCGAGAACTACGGCTACGGAGGCTGCATCGGTAGCCGTCTCTGCAAGAGCTGTATATCCCTCATCAAAGTACTCCACAATAGTGGTCTTGATAGACCCAAACAACTCTGACATCTTTTCTGGGAACAGAGGAGCAACATCATCATGCAGGATCTCTCGAATCTTGGCGTCCAACTTATCCGACCACATCTGACAAATGACAACGGGTGCTACTGGTCACTCATGACTGCCATCTCCTGATACTGATGCGATCTTGTCACAAATCGTCTAGTAACCACCATTCTGAAAATATACCAAGAAGATATTAGACATTTAATATAATAATACAGGAACCAACTCCCAACAAAGTGCTAAGGGTTGTGACTTCCATGCTACACATATGGGTCATGTGCTTTCAGTATTACAGGCCCATACTACCTTCCACACCTACCCTTATTTGTCTCAAGTATCATCATAACGCCCTAACAATGTACATAAGCATGGTGTGCACTCCATCTTCACTTCTAGAGGGAGGCTAAATATCTCATAACTGGCTGACTGACCCCGCACAAATCATCCATGAAACTTCCACCAACCCTGCAGCACTCGTGTATGCTAGTCATACATAACGTTGGACCCTATAGACATTCAAATATCTGATCCTACCTTAAGCCCTTCATCAAACAAGAAGAGGAATTAAGGCTAAACTAAACATTATCAGACTCAATGATCCTAATTATATAAAACTATGATGCATACACTAAGCAACTATAGTAATGATGTTAATTTAATATAAGGAAAAACCTAGGCTATCAGACATCGTATAATCAGACAATTCTATCATGCAATTTCTGAAGATCCCTAGCCCAGAACTAGCATGTTGTTCTAACATATCATAATATCAAATATCCATATGGTATTTTGGGGTCTACTTACTGGCTTCGGCTGATCGTACACTTTGCATCCTCCTTTAGTATTTTGAAAACCATTTGAAAATCATTTCGAAAACTATTTCCCTTAGTTTGAGACTAGATTCACATGAGTGTTCCTCCAATTCACTCAAACTAAGTCTCTGATACCAATTTCTAACATCCATAAAATTCAACCCAATTTAAAACCTTTTCAGACATTCAAAAACCATTATTTATTACAAAATGTTTTCAGATAGTTTCATATCGGATTATCCCAGAAATCAAATCATAAAAATAAGAGGAGGTGCACGATCATGCCTTCGCCTTCCCGTGATCATCTGAAGTACCTGAAACAAAATCCAAAACTGTAAGCCCGAAGCTTAGTGAGTTCCCCCAAAATACCAATGCTATATAATCATAATAATATCATAGCAAATCAAAAGCATGCATATAGAGTCTACAAAATGATTGTATTGCCCTTACTGGGTCTGCAGTCTTTCTGGCCCACTCTCAGAACCTTCAGCATGTCTGATATGCCCCATTGGGCCTGCAGTCTATCCGGGCTGCCCTGGGTATGTTGGCCTTCAGGACAAAGCAGGTCCGCCTCAACCCAACCCCAAACATACAATCAATATATATATATATATATATATATATATATATATATATATATATATATATATATATATATATATATATATATATATATATATATATATCAAACGCTAGCTAGCATGTAGAAACAGTGATATAGATCTAACAGATCACTAATCATAGCATCATCCTATATACCAGGATACCGAGCTAACAGGTCACTCGACATAGCCTAATCCTATATACCAGGATACATATCTAATAGATCACTAAGCATATCATCATGCAATAACCAGGATAAAAACTCACCTCACAATGTCGATCGGAACTGAAATATCAAACTCCCAAAACGCGACTCCAAAGACCAACACCTACAACCACCAATGATCATCTTCCATAAATACCCAAATTACCAAAATACCCTCAGAAGTCAAACTGGTCAACCCTTGGTCAAAGTCAAGGTCAATGGTCAATGTCAGCAGTCCATGTTGACTAACTCGTCGAGTGCAGTCTACAGACTCATCGAGTTCCTTCAAAACTCTGAAAGTCACGAATTCGCCAGTCAACTCACCGAGTTACTAAGTAACTCGTCGAGTCCATGCAGCATCTAGAGTATTGGAAAAACCCTGCCTAAATCATCAAGTCATCTTATTGACTCGCCGAGTCCATGCAGAAACGTGAAACGGGCAATCTTCATCCGAATCGTCGAGTTGCCCATGCAACTCGTCGAGTCCTTTCAGTCCTTTTCTTATGCATGTGCTTTTAAGCAAAACAAAGGCCCCAAATTGTAGATCTAGCCTCATTTGGCATAGTTACCACATAAAGTTGCAAACTATACATGCATGCAATTCCTTAAGTACCAAAACCATGCTAAGGAAGAGGTTTAAGCCAAAGAGAAGAGCAAGCATGATAAATTCGATAACTTTATGATTGTGAGGGCTTAAAGGAGTCCTGATCTGAAGTTACAACTTTATATCATGCTCAATGTCATAAATAAGCCACACATATGCTAAAAAATAGCCATAAACCCTTGACTAAGGAGTGCTAACACTATAATGATAAAGGTAACAAGTTTCTAGCTACATATGGAAGCCAAGACGGACTAGGTACTGGATCTACAAGCTTCTCCTTGATCTAAGCTCTTGAGTCTTCATGTTTTTTTTCACTAAAACCACCTTTCAAGCTTTTACACACACAAAATAAGGAGTAATACATGATTAGGGTTCTCTGAGGTTGAAGGGACGATAAGAGAGGCAGAGGGTGGCTAATGAGCCTTTAAATAGGGTGCAAAACCCTAGAAATTAGGGTTTTACGTTCCAGCTCCAACTCGTCAAGTAGTTCCCTTAAGTCACACAAAAATATTCGTTTCTACATGATGATTTGGGGCATCCAACTCGTCGAGCAGGACTTTAAATATGAATATAAATCTTTAAAATTTATACCTGGTAGTCAGGGTGTTACATATTTTCATGGTTGAAATAGGAATATTTATGTTTTCATCTCGCACTTGGGTTTCTGATAGTGGGTGTGGAACTCACATTTGGAACATGGGTTCAGAAATAGTAAGGAGATGAAGACAGACAATAAGGAACTATATGTCAGCAATGTTGCAAGAGTTTCGGTCCAATATATAGTAGATTTTTAATTGTGTTTAAAAAATGGTATGTACTTATTTTTAAACAATGTATGATTGATTCCAAGTTTAACAAGAAATATCACTTTAGTTCCACGTTTAAATAAATCTGGTTTTACTTACCAGTTTCATGATGATAATATTCACTCCTTTTTAATTAAATGTTCTATTTTGAGGCTAGGATTATTAATGGAATTTTTGAATTAAACCTTGATTATTCTTGTAAAACCCGTTCTTGAGTATCAATTGAAATCACAATAATTGGTGCGAAATCCCAATCAAGTGATTCATGCAAAAAAGTTATTATAAATTTAGAAC
This sequence comes from Lactuca sativa, assembly GCF_002870075.4. Lineage (NCBI taxonomy): Eukaryota > Viridiplantae > Streptophyta > Magnoliopsida > Asterales > Asteraceae > Lactuca > Lactuca sativa. Next base: position 86,728,729 of record NC_056627.2, on the reverse strand, counting down.
ACAATTATCGGACGGTCAGTGCATGCTATATTTAAGAATAGTCTAGTATATAAGATTGTTAACAACTCTTGGTTCTCTCTTTCTCTCTAAAACACGATCTCAGCTCCTTAGAATGACCAACCAGTTTCATGGCTGAAACAACAATATATATATATATATATATATATATATATATATATATATATATATATATATATATGTATATATACCTAGACCTAATTACATAGGCCCAACCCAAAACCCAACTGAAATCCTCATTAAGCCCACCGAAATCACATGGTGATTTCGGTCCAAACACCACCGAGAACATGGTGTTTTCAATCCTGGACCGAGAACACTAAAATTCATCAAAAGTAAAGTATAAACCATAAATTATGTCCTAAAAACTCCCCTTTGGTTTATAGCTTTCTTTTCTTTCAAATCTTATGTTTGTTCTTGACCTTCAGCTTATATCTTCGATTTCTTCACAACTTCAAAATAAACATATGAATTTCGGCTTGAATGCACACTGGGTATAGAGCCTTCTTGTATAGGTTCTTGTAAACCATCACTTTCAGCTTTGAGAAACCTCAGAGATAATAATGGAGAGAACCATTCTTCTGGATCACTTCTGCAAGTTCAAAGATGGCAGCAAATTGATTGAGGAGGCTTCAATGCAATTCGTCACATAACTTCAAAAAACAGCTTCGCCTTGCTTTTGGGGTTGAAAGGTTGTGTGTTGAAAAAGAATCTTCACTTATTGTTCCTTCAAATGAATATTCTTTGTTGATCACAGATGCGTCTTAAAACTAACCATGACTAAAAAGTCCCTATGGATCACAGAGTCATAATGACCTTTCTCACACATGTTGTTCAAGGACCCATCCTTGGCTCAGATGGAGACTAGCCATGGTATCTGTGTAAACACGGAGGAAGCACTACAATTTTTTGAGTATCAGAGAACTACTCACGACTATTTTTGATGTTAGCCCCTGCATATCCACGATCAAAGATCTCAATATAGTTTTTCAAGTTAACAAGTTAACTTGGCCCTTGGCGAGACGTTCAATGGTTTTTGAATCTCAGCTAAGTGTATCATTCTAGTGCAGTGAGAATTAATTAGGAATAACTCACAAAACCATCCTGTGACACAATATTTGAAGACATATTTCCACAGTTTAGCAAGACACAAGGCCAAGGCCCTTGGGCGGGATGTTCAACGATAATCGTGCCTTGCAAAGTGCATTGCCCTAATGCCAGTAACAGTTATTTCCTTACCAGCGAAGAATGTATCCGAGATTACATTTGAGTGACCACATTTTTCCATGAAAAAGAGAATATCAAGACCTCGGGCAGGATGTTCAGTGATATCTATTTCCCAGTTAGGTGAATCGCCCTGGTGCCATGACAGTTCATAGGTAAAGATAACTAACAAGACAAATTTAACAATCTGTAGAGTTTTAGACTTTCAATTCCTTAGATACCACAGTTCATAGAAAGATACTGCCTAACTGAAAGTGTGTACAGTTTTATGCCTTTAATTTCGTGAATACGACAGCTCTTAGAGATAAACTGCCTAACTAACAATTTGTACGGTTTCATGCCTTCACTTCCTTGTGAAAGTAGTGTGAAGTGTAATTTCGTCAATTCCTTTCAAGATCGCTTTAGACACAGAATTCGGACACAGTCTCCTTGAGTCTCATCTTCTTCTGCATTCGAATTTTAAGACAAATGAAAATTTTGAGATAAAAATAAGAATAAAATAAACTTAGCAGACAATAAAAATAACTAAGAAATAAAATAGAATTAAAATACGCTCAAAAGCAATAAACATATTTTCGGATTTTGAGTAAACCTATTTTTGGATTTTTGATTAATCTGAAAAAGGAAATAAAAGGAAAACTAAAATAAACATATTTTTGGACTTTTGAATTTTATGATTTTTGTTTGGTTTTAATTCTCCCCCTAAATTTGTGCATAGAGGAGAATTGTGAACAAATTTAACAAAAACAAAAATAAAATACAAAATATACAAAACAAAAAACTTTTAGTCTTCAAAACAAATCATTTTTAAGAAAAATCAGGAGTATCAAGAAAATTCAAACTGTAATTTAGCAATTGAAGCTGCATCCAGATCCCCTGAGAACAGCAAGCAGATGCAGCAACGTATTCAGGCTCATCTATGTTTCAATTCTGGAACGAAGTTAACATATTCAAAATTCAACACGCCATTAAATATGATCCGCATTTGTGTGATCCGCATTTGGTCTTGGGAACCCATACCATTTTGAAATTAGGTTGACATTTACCATCAACACATGATACTCTTTCCCAAGTCATATCCTGGGTCACAACTGAGGAACTCTTAATGTTTAGTGTCAAAAAACTCATCTTTTGGGTCAAGTTGTTACACTAAGCGTACAAGCTATATAAGTTGGGCGTACACAACACTGTTGACCAAGTTTGACTTTCTGGACTTTGATTTATTTTGACCAAGTTTGACCTAAAGGTATTTTGTGTATTTTGAGTATTAATTGGGACGAGTCATTTTTTGAGGAATAGGTTACCGTTTGAGCTGATATTCGGAGCTACGTCCTATTCAACGATCTTTTTCAAATTTAGAGGTGAGTTTTGCTCACTATACTTGTAGGTCGAAGGCACCAATGTCGTCCCACTAGATTATGTATCTTGATATAATAGGATGTTAATATGTAATAGTGATATGTTACATCGGTATCCTGGTAATTAGGATGTAGTATGTGGTAGTGATCTGTGGATCTATCTGTTTGTCTGATGACTGGTTATATGTTTATCTGTTTGTTGGATATATGTTATTTGTTATCTATATGTCGACATAGTATGGTTAGGTTGAGGTGGTACTACTTTGTGCGGTAGGTAACAAACCTGGGAGCAAGCTAGACATAAGTTATAGGCCTGAAGGGCAAGCCAACTTTTGTTGTAGGCTCGGGTGCAAGCCAGATATGGGATGTGGGCCTGAAGGGCAAGACAAACTCATACTATTGGCTTAGGGATAATCCAGTTCATTAGCTGTGGACCTAATATATGGTGCTATATGTCGTATGCATTGGTACTTTGGGGGAACTCACTAAGCTTTGGCCTATAGTTTCAGTTTATGGTTTCAGGTACTTCTGATGATCGTGGAAAAGCGAAGGCGTGATTGTGCACATCTTCCTGTTTTATGATATTAGATCTTTGGAAAAACTCAAATTATGTTTATACCTTTGAAACAATGCTTTTGTAAACACGTACAATTGAAATGGGTTGTTTTGGAAAATTTTAAATCTTTATGATTTTCAGGATGTTACATGATCTGAGATCGATCTTCGAGTAATACCTAGATCCTTTGTAACATCCATAAACGTTCATAAAACTTAAATTGTTCAAAACAACCCTTTTTCTAAAGAAGTGTTTAAATAAACCATTGTTCCCAAAACATTTACTAAAAATTAGAATCGCTTTCAATATAGTTTTCAAAGCATTCGCATTATCAGAGTTTTCTAAGAAATCATAACTCCAAAACGGGAGGATATGTACGATCATGCCTTCACCTTAACACGATCCACTAAACTACCAGAAACCATAAACCGTAACTGTAAGCATGAAGCTTAGTGATTTCCCGCAAAGTACCAACACCCAAACAGATAACATATTCAAATAATAGCATAATATGGGTCCAATCAACCATCGGGTTGGAGTACCCCAGACCCTCAACCATCGGGTTGGAATGCCAACATACTATGGGTCCAGTCAATCATCGGGTTGGAATTCCTTAGGCCCTCAACCATTGGGTTGGAATACCAACATACTATGGGTCCAGTCTGTTGGGTTTTGAGCAATCTAACACTTCCTAAGTGTGCATGCAACCCTAATAAACCTTGGATCTATGTTTTCTTCTAAAATACATTCAAATAATAACTTCCAAGGTTTCTTCCTAACTAGCATAGCATAAGGATTTTGAATCATAAAAGTACTAGTAGAAATACATACCTTTTGATGATGGTTAATTGTTTGGAGTTTGAGAGCCAAGCACTAATAGTGTGAATGCCTCAAATGGAATCACAAATCACCACAAACACTTGGAAAACTTTGAGAGAGTACTATACTTTCTTGTGGAATCGGCCACCACTAAGTCTCACACTACTAGTGTCACATTTCTTGCATCATATGCTTCTTTATATAGTGTGCATGGTTAGGGTGAAACCCTAATAACCCATGTCTTTTACTTTCCAAGGATCCATGGGTTAAAAGCTCCATGGATCATCCATGGACTTTCATATTAGCTTAGCCCATTAACAAATGAGTATTAGCCCACACTATATAAAATATAATAGCCCATAATTTAATCAGTCTTCTTTTTAATATCTAAATTAATTCATAATTAAATTAAGACTAAAACTAATTAAATAACATGACTTCATACTAATATATTATAACTTATAATATATTAATAAATCGTAAGTATACAATTCTCATAAAATTATCCACAAATCGTTTGGGTGAAGTGCAACCCAAATGGACCATGCCGGGTCGGGTCAAGTATGTACCAAATAAGTTATGGACTTAGACACCTTATCCAACAGACTCCTACTTGGATAAGTCTAATAACTATATTTGTGTATGTTACTTTAGGAACCAACCAGCAATCGTAGCTCTCGAAAACTCTGTTGAACTATGAAGTGCCATTTTAGATAAGTGATCATATAATCCTCTGTTCTCATGATATCAGCCGGGCAAATACATGGAACAATGTCGTATTTATTGTCCAGCAGTTTGTTTCCCGATTTTCGATTTGTTTGACAAAGAACTTAATCGAACACATCAATTTAGTTCTGACCGGCCGGTACATAGGTCACAACAAAATCATCGACGGGGCCCAGATATCGCTTCTATTTCTAGAAGGAACAGATAAACTTCGACTCATATGCTTGTTCTACTACTTGTTGAATTGTACACAAAGGCACGTTTTATAACATCAAGTTACTGATGCGTTTATGTGCAATCAATGCACAACCAACTCATAGGTAACAAGTCATATCTCTAGGTTTGAAGATTTATATGATATTACCGTCTCATGATCACTCGAGATAAATTCCATGAAGTGATACAGGTGAGCGTGGGTTTATTCCAATACTCATAACTTCTGAGCACTCATGAATGTTGTAGCAACCATTGCTATGACTAAACCCATTTAGCCATCTACAAACTCAATTCACGACAGTCTTGATTCATACCTACTTCCAACATATGAATGACTGTGGAGTGTTTAAATAACTTAGTCATTCGGAAAGAATAACCTAGCTATTTTGGAAGTCAAAACATGCAAAGTGAAACACAATAATAATTGAATCCAATATGGTCTCGGAACCCTTTTGAATATAAATAGAACCACCTTTTATTTATCACCATATTTATTACACATTATTTATTGTACAATGTTTCAAACAATCAACTTAAGACTTGAATAAAAACAACAGTCGTCCCATGCTCCTAGCATGTACACTTTGTTTTTCTAAACAATAGTTATGCCATACTCCAAGTATGCACACTATGTTTGTCTATGATCCTTACATTGTGATGTAGATCAATTGAACATGATTCCAATGATACTCATTTCACAATCCCAAATCCTTATTGTAAATGTGAGAATCCCCGATTCCTATCATTTACCAAAAAATTGTTAGATTTTAAACTTTTATGCAATGTTCCTCTTGTAATGATTATGCACAAAGTCACCAAAACCTTGTCACCAGTCATTACAGAGTATTCCAAAGAAGGTCAACTTCTATGGAACGGAAGTCTCATATTCAAAGTACATTGCTTTGAACATCCTTCTTGCATTAAGGTTTTCTAATCTTACATAGATTGAATAACTACCACTTATGGAGGCATATCCATAGTCCCATTTTGACTATCACTTTCGAACAAGAGTTACTTTTTTTCAGAATATGTCAATATGGTCCTTTTCGACAACTTACATCATACTTCCAACTGTCCCTGAGCAACCAATCTTTAGCGAACCTCAGATTTGTCCTCGACAATTGCTTAATCGCTTTAGTCATATCCAGTTCTAGACTTCTCCCTTCTCAATGCCTTAAACATTTGGAAAATTTAGAAAAGATGAATATTATAGCACATGCAATCGATCCTATATCTGAAGCATATGGGACGCGATTCATGATGTTTGACATAAAGACATGATACTAGACCAGTCTTTTGCTACAATATTTTTTTATTTTCCATGTTTTCAAAATTTAACTATGAAGAGGGATGCCGTAATCATAATCGAATTTTGAAAACGCAATATATATAGAATTTCCTTAAGTCGAACCATTCAGACATAAAATTCATATATATGTCCTTGACTAAAGATGATTAAAATCTCAATCTAAGCTTCTAGAATTGAAATGAAGTATAATTTCCTCTCCCTTAATTATAGCAAAACAACTTTTTCAACCCCTGCAACTTCATGAATTGAAACTTTTGTTTTTCTATAATTAACATTGCTAGCTTGCAATACTAATCATAATTATCATGCTCCCATTAACATGATGATTATTAGCAAAACACTTATGCTCCCACTAGCTCTGACATATTTGCAGAAATCTGCTGGACTTCTAAAATTTAGATTCATACACCTTTTCTTAGATAGCTCACATGTGTGTCTAAGCAATTTCTAGAACTATGAAAAAGGATGCCGTAATCATAGTTTCAATTTCTTATACCTTTCCCATTTCTCACAATTCCATGTTAGTGTGCCGGTTAACCACACACTCTCCACTAACGACTTTTGAAAATGCAAATAACACAATTGATATCTATGTAAAATCTACTTAGTGAAAGCGTTTCCTCACCATCATTTTCATGAATCGGAGAGAAACCTTATGACACTTAGATTTTATAGTGTATGAGTTCCTATCCATGTGAATTTGTCAAAACCATAATCACAAGATAAGATTAGTGACAAATTCAGCCTTACATGTATTAAACTTGTTCAATTTTAGTTTCATGTCACCTTGGTAGCACAAGGCCCACCAATGCTTCCAAGTTGAACTTTGATAACTCACATGCAAATTCAACTTAGTTGAAGTAGGTACAGAAATAAGAATTATGTCAACACGATAGGTTGCAAACCTTAAGTCGTGTGCTAGTGATAAATTACAGGTTTTACTCTTGATTAAATCTTGAAACTCTTTCAGGATATTCAAGGCTCCCACTGTCCCCTTGACATATAAGTTTCCCCAGTCAAGAACCATTCCTTGACAAAACAAATATTCAAGGGATAGTGCGGATTCTTATCAAGACTAACACTTCACACAATTGGTCTTAGTTGGTCTTTGTCTCATCCAAGACATCACAACTTACCAATCTCAAATGTACAAGAGTAGAAAACATTTTACTCTTACATTTGACTAGTGTTAATAAATCCTCCTTTATGTCACTCAAGGTTACAATCTTGGAGTATGACTCTAAGAATTGTTTTGGAACGAAGTATGACTCATCTTCTTGATTTTAACCAATCCAACAATTTATGACCTCTCTTCTTAGCCATAACAATGCACTAAGACGTCCTTAGAGTATGAATTTGTGATATGGTTTCATAATCATTAAGAAGATCATGAAATACGATACTAAAGTACTCTCCCATCCTTTCAGATTTGAGAAACTTTTATCTTTCTGCCTAATTTGATTCTTCTCATTTGTTTTGTCATACATTGTAACCTTTCCAATGTTACAGAATTATACTTAACCTTATAAGTATAATCATATTTACTAATCTTCAATAAATCATGACAAATCAATCTTTGTGGTGGACCTTGACCAGCGCACACCCAGTGTACCTAATTCCTTAGTCCTTCAACTGGCTCACATATACATGTGATCAAAGAATTAGTCTTAATTTTCAAAGATGAAAATTCTCATTCATCATACAATACAACTTGTATGATTCCAAGTTTATGTCCAATTGAAACTTGGGTGATGAAAAACTTTCTTCATTCGGTAAATTCAGACCCTACCACAAATGAAGGAATCAAATCCACTTTCCAATATTGCTATTACTGGAAACACATAAGCAACAATTTTCCACAGATGCCATTGTAAGGATATTTTTAAAATAAATATAATTAAAAACCCTTTTTTTATTTTAAAACTTTGCGGAAAAACTTATCCTTACAATCCACATGAAAACCTTGTTGTTATCTATTCATAAGCAATATATTATAACTCTTAAGCAACAGCTCAAAATTCAGATTGCCGAACCATGCGATCGAAACCCACCTTTGCAATCAGAATCAACATATACTTACTTTAAGCTTCCTATCTTTTCTTTGATTCTTAAAAACATCAGCATGTGACCCATTCACATTATGTAATAAGAATCTCCAAATAGGAACTTAATAGAGTTAGACAGTGGACTTTACCCGAAGTAGAGTCAAACCTCTTGACTTGATCAACCTTATGACCTATCAGGTGAATAGGGCAGCTTCGCAACCAATGCCCCTTCCTTTGGCAACAAAACACATGGACCCTTTGGTAATGGCACATGAGACTATCTCAGAATTTGCCTCTCTCTTTACTATTTGGTCAACCGAGTTGACTATAGCCGATCCCTTTCCATTTGGAAGAGAAATCCTTTTCTAGATATCCAATGCTACCATTGTCAATGTCCATGTAGACTTGGGAAGTTGTTCTTTTAATCAAATTTGCTTTACTGGTGTTCCAAATCATTGCTGATTCCACAACACCAAGCAAATAGATAACATCATTAAGGGTCATGTCATAGACCGTCTCATAGTAGTCCCAAAGAGACTCATTATGTTACTAAGAAAGTGATTGAACATCCAACTTTCATGGGACTTTGACACCCAACTCTCTCGGCTTGTCAATATGTGACTTTATCTCCAAGATGTGAGCACACATGGACTATGCTTGCCAATAGGGATTGAGTGACTTTAAACTTTTCAAGAACTTGTGGGTGAGGGAGAATAATTGGAGGAGGTGGAGGAAGTGAAGCATGATGTTGAGGGACACCATCTTCAAGAGATTTGGGAAGATCATAGTTGTCTGAACTAGACAACTATAATGGGAGAAAATCAAGTTAGTTGATTCAAAATCCTTAATATAACACCCAATATGAAATATTAAGGCTAGGACCCAACACAATATTTTATAATTTGGAAGAGGGATGTCGTAATCCAAGCTATAAAATATTTGAAGGTAGGCGAATGACGATTCACCAATTTCCACCATGAAAAACGAAATAATTTATTAGGTTTTAATTGGATTTGAAATTCCAAGATCTTTTGAGATTCATTGAACTTTTCAATGGCATGTTTCAATCTCGAGTGTGCCCTCTCAAATTTTATGACTGGGATGCCGAGGATCACAAAACAAGGTGTGAATAACCATACCAATTCACTTGGTACCCTTAATATTATCACCCAATCAATGTGCCGGTTAACCACACACGCTCCATTGATCTATGATAAACATTAAGTCACCCTTCGTGATCCTTACTAGTCCAAGTTAGTGTGCCAGTTAACCACACACGCTCCACCAACGACTTGGTAAGGTACAAAGTGTGAATTCCATGGGCTAGCACCAAATTCACATTTTTCCTAAAGTAACTAAGATTGGGAATTAAATAAAACATTTAGTTACTTTATAATAATCATTATACTTTTAATGAGAATTTAAAGTCATTGTCCTGCCCGTTCGGCTAACGACCCTCCACCAGTCAAGCAAGCGGTGGGTGAGAGTGGACACCCATTAAGTTGCCATTTTATAGGCAACAACCTTATACCGACCTTATAGATCGGCTTCGTGAATGAGGCCTACTAACGGTAAAACGACTTGTTCTTATACATATATATAATAATTAACCATTAATCTTATAATAGTATAAGGGTAGAATTTTAACTTTTAAAACTTCTAGGGTATGGAATTAAAGTTTGTGTAAGACTTTACAAATACCAAAACTTGAGGGCAAGTTTTGAACAATTCATAAACTTTTGGATATTCATAACTTATGAGTTTTAATTAAGTGTTTAATACTTTTAATGAAGAGTCTCTTGGAAATCCATAACTTGAGGACAAGTTATGAAGTCCATAAAAGCATTTATTAGAAAAAACTCTTCTAAAGTGTAACTTATGACTTCTTAAAAAAACATTTTAAAAGAAAAAACTTTTGGAATTCCATAACTTGAGGACAAATTATGAATTCCATTAAAACACTTTAAGATTAAGAATTAACTAACAAACAATTTGCAAATAATTCCTATGATCTAACAAAACTCATATGAACATGAACATCCACATCAACAATTTCAAGAATCATATGAACACATATAAACTTGAAATTTTGATTATAACTTTGAAATTGGTCCACCATCATCATTACCACATCAAAAACAGGTTTTATGAGTCCAAAACAGTTTAAGGTAATGATTCTAGACCAATTCCAGCACCAAAACTCGAAGATATGCTGTCTGGGGTTCCAACTCGTCGAGTGCATGAACCAACTTGCCGAGTTGGATGAATTTTGTCTTAGACTCGTCGAGTCCCTTCATGGACTCGGCGAGTCTGTTGTGCAGAAAGCACATAAACTTCGATTTTCAGCAATCTGCTTCAAGTATTCAAGAAAACAAGCCTAGGCTCTATTACCACTGTTGGGTTTTGAGCAATCTAACACTTCCTAAGTGTGCATGCAACCCTAATAAACCTTGGATCTATGTTTTCTTCTAAAATACATGCAAATAATAACTTCCAAGGTTTCTTCCTAACTAGCATAGCATAAGGATTATGAATCATAAAAGTACTAGTAGAAATACATACCTTTTGATGATGGTTGATTGTTTGGAGTTTGAGAGCCAAGCACCAATAGTGTGAATGCCTCAAATGGAATCACAAATCACCACAAACACTTGGAAAACTTTGAGAGAGTAGTATACTTTCTTGTGGAATCGGCCACCACTAAGTCTCACACTACTAGTGTCACATTTCTTGCATCATATGCTTCTTTATATAGTGTGCATGGTTAGGGTGAAACCCTAATAACCCATGTCTTTTCCTTTCCAAGGATCCATGGGTTAAAAGCTCCATGGATCATCCATGGACTTTCATATTAGCTTAGCCCATTAACAAATGAGTATTAGCCCACACGATATAAAATATACTAGCCCATTATTTAATCAGTCTTCTTTTTAATCTCTAAATTAATTCATCATTAATTTAAGACTAAAACTAATTAAATAACATGACTTCATATTAATATATTATAACTTATAATATATTAATAAATCGTAAGTATACAATTCTCATAAATTTATCCACAAATCGTTTGGGTGATGTGCAACCCAAATGGACCATGTCGGGTCGGGTCAACTATGTACCAAATAAGTTATGGACTTAGACACCTTATCCAACACAGTCAACCATCGGGATGGAATAACCTAAGCCCTCAACCATTGGGTTAGAGTGCCAACATACTATGGGTCCAGTCAACCATCGACTTGGAATACGCCAGGACCTTCACCATCGGGTGGGAATGCCAACATACTATGTGTCCAATCATCCTCAGGATGGAATACCCTCGGGCGTATTTAACCATCGGGTTGGAATGACCTAGCATGTTGGCTTACGCATAAAGCAGTGAAGCCTCAGAAACTGTCACACCCCGCTAAAGCGGAAACGCAAGATATGACAGCGATAACGGTTTCATTGCAAAAGATAAAGATACATCACCATAGCAGTATTTAAAAGTTTACAACCCATAGCTTAAAAAGAAACAAAGTACAAGTTTTCCAAAACTACATTGTTCAAAATATAACTTCATAATAGCTTCAACACGATGCAGCATGCTCTATGATGATGAATCTTTACATCCACTTACTAATTATTTCCTGAAAAAGCATGTAAAACAAGCGTCAACTATGAAAATAGTTGGTGAGTTCACAAGTTTATAAAATCGAGCATGAAATAAGGCTTTTCGTAAATACAAGTACATTGCTTTAATGATAAACAAAGTTGATTGCTATTAATGAATACAAGTTTATTGGTATAACGAGAAACGAGATTGTATGTATATGAGCAAACAATGAGTCTCAACCAAACCTATGACTGAAGCCCTATCGATATCTATGCTTATCGTTCCATAGATGAATATGGTATCATGCACTCCAGCAATAGGGAGAGTGAGGAGTTGTCAATTCCTAATAGCGCTATCCATAATGACCATTGGCTCAAAGAGTTAATGGTTAGAGATAAGGGAAGGGCCTTATTACGATAAGTTCTCATGTTCCGTGTTGCATAGACATACATAGAGAGACATAGCAATGCAATAGCAATCATTTTTTATACAAATCAATTTAAATACGACATGCAAATAATAGTCTTTCTGGACATGTTTTTCCACCCCAAAACATAAAAAGTAGAAATAGGGGAGTGCGTGAATACTCACAATGTCTCGTGTAGGTATAACTAGTGCCTCAGGATGCACCAACGTCTTACTACCGGGATCCTACGACATCAAACACACACTAGTGAGTTTCCATGTCGAAATCTAATGTTAATATACTAAACTCTACATATAGTGAAATGTCAATTTATGTTTTAGTATTGGATTTTATATTAATTGGTTATACTTTTTCTGAAATAATGAAATTCTACAAGTCGTGCGATTAATTACAAATTTGGAATTTTAATTTTCCAGATTTAGTAATATAAATTAAAGGTATTTCTACACATTTAAAGGTGTTTTATATTCCTAAAAATGTAAAATATTATCAAACAGTTTCCAAAAATTTTCAAACCTTGTATTTTCATTGTAAATACAATAGAGATTTTCCAGAAAATTTTCCTTGAATTTTTGATATGGTTAACTATTTTTCAAATTTTTAAGTCTTTATAACAGCATAAATTCACGAAAAATAGCATTCAAAGGATAAAAATTCTCAAACTTTTTATTTATATGTTATTAGACAATAATAAGCTGGAAAAAATATAAAAGTGGATTTTCAAGCTGTTTAATTATATTTTATGATTTTTGAACATTTATTCCAATAAAAATTGAAATAAATAGAAAATAGTTTCCAAAATTACCCAAACTTTTTATTTAACTGTTATTATACATAAATAGGCTGGGAAAAATATAAAAGATATTTTTCAGCCGGTATTTCTATTTTTCTTATTTTATTCCTTTAAATAATAATTAATAGAAGAAATAATATTAAAAAGTTAAACTAAATTACCAAAAATTTTTGTAACATCATTTACAGTATAATTAACCTGGGAAAAATACCAAAAGTGGTTTTCATATTGTATAACCCGGTTTTGGGTATTTATGTGCATTTAAGTTTATTTAACTTTAGAAAATAGGAAAAAATAATTTACAGTAGATAAAATTAATCAAACATTTTATGTAACCTCCTAAATTTTCATGAATTTTGGATAATCAGAACTATTTTTCTTATTTTTAGGCCATTATAATTACCAAAACTTGGGAAAAATAGTAACGCATGATGAAAAATTTTGAAATTATTTTTCTGAGTCACCCACCGAAGGTAAGGTTTGCGAAAATTGTTAGATACAATTTTCACACTTTCTAAAGAGGTTTTGTGATTTATTATACCCAAAAAAAAAAGAAAATCGGAAATCATACCAAACAGCAACAAAAATCGATGAAATTTAGTGATGGATCATTATTCATCATAGGGGTCATCCATGAGTTGATTCCGGTTTTATAGACCTCTTGAAGTATTTTATGTGATTTATGCCCTTGGTTTCTTGCAATAATTTTAATAAATCAAAGAAATGATAAAAGCTCTTGGTATTTTACAGATTATCACATGCATGTGAGGGCTTTCAAAAGGAAAAATGTTCAAAATTTATTCAGAAGGGAAAACAGGGGTATTGAACCCAAACAAGTTAAGAAATTTTGCACATTATACTGCATGAGATGTAAATGTGGCTGAAGTTCATGAATTTTTGTAGCACATTCTGTGGGATTTTAAGCCACGAAATTTCAGCCATAATTCACTGGATATGTTAAGTTTCTAAATTATTTTTCCCCAGATTTATGGTTGGGTATAAGGCCACTGATCACGTAAGGCAAAAATGGTGATCACAGAAAAAGAGCTGTTCGCGCAACCATTTTGTAAAAATTTCCAAAAATCCGATATTTAATATTTTACAGTGAGACCAGTTGGGTTTGAAAGTTAACTCGTGGAACTATCCAATACAAAAAGAATATCAGGATTTGGTTAAGTAATGACCGATTTATGGCCGTTCAAAGCTGAACAAAGTAGTCTAGCAGATTGCATGTCTTCCCTGTTTGCTTTGAGTGCATTCTTAGGGCATTTTGACAAGAACAACATGCATGCTTCTGTTAAGGTCCGATTTCTAGCACATGCATGGAGTGAATGAGCATCCAAGATGTACTAGAAATGGTTTAAATGCTTTTGGTCATGCAAGAACACAAAAGAAATGGAGAAGAAGATGTAATACTCGGTTTTGAAGTCACATGAACACATGTGCATCTTTTTCATTCCTTGCATAGGTTTGATCCTGGATTTTCACCATCTCAAACACATGCATTGTGTTATGGTGAGAATCTACAAACCACAAGGGAAAAAGTAAGGATTTCTAGCCATGGAAGGGCATAGAATCCGAAGAGTAGAGAAGAACCATGAAGAAGATGAAGTAAAATCATGAAACTATGAGGGAGGATTGTGTTGTTTACCTTGGTTTTGATCTTGAGAGAAGCAAGAACACTTCAAGGCCTTCTCAATCTCGAAATTATGGCAGAGAATGGAGGATCTTCATGAGTTAGAGAGAAAGAAAGAGAGTTTGAGTGTTAGAAAGGTGGAGTGTGAGAGAGAGTGAAGAGAGAAGTGGAAGAGTGAGGGTTTGAGTTTAATGATTGAATTTTTGGGAAGATGAAAGCATGGGGGAGATGGGGTGCCAGATTTTTGAGGGTATTAAAGTGCCCTCTCTCTCCTAATTCAAATTAAATAATTTCCCTCTTCAATTTTTATAAAACCATACTTTTTATAAAAATGATTCTTTATGTAATTCTCTATTTATTTAAAAATCATGTTTTTATCTAATAAATTATGATTAATGTATGATAATTTAAATTTCTATTTCATTGGTTATAATCCATAATTTGATTAATAAAAATTTGATATTAGGAAGTTTATAGCCAAATTTTATAAGGTTTTTAAGCTTTTAGATTTAGAAATTTGGATTTTTGGCTCTTTAGGGTTTTTGGAATATTGTTGGATATTCACCATCATATTGAAATGTAATTAGAATATTTTAATTTATTTTTAGGGTTTTATACCCTTTTTCAATTGTAACAAAGTTTGAAGTTTCATTCTAATTATAGTATTGGCATTTCCTATTGTAGTTAAGCAACTTACTAGAATCGTAAGTGTCAAGTATATTAGTCCTAGATCTTAGTTGGATCCTAGTTTATGCAAGATTTTGACCTAATCTACACTACTAGGCCATGGCATGTTGTGCATGAATGGTTTTTATAAAGATGCAGGAGTCCGAGAATGACCTGAATTGACAGTTGTCACAGAAACCAACCTAACATGTGCACATAATTCAGATAAGCATACCATTAACAAGCCAACAAACACCTAAACAAATTTTATAGATCACTAGGCATATCATCATCCTATCTACCAGCATACCGATCTAACAGATCACTATAACATAACATCATCCTATCTACCAGGATACCAATCTAATAGATCTTGTTGAGAGAAAAAACTTTGAGACACACTTGAACAAAATGTTTAGAACAAGTATATAGCATAATAGTTAATCTCGAAGGATATGTTAGCTCAACAATAATATTAATAGTTAGAAGTTAGTGAGTTAGATGCGGAAAGTAAAGTAATGTAAATGACAAGAATAGTTATATCAAGTATACACGTAAGTTGATTCATAACTTTGAATGCATTCAAACTAATGTTAGTAAGTGAGATCAAACCTAGTGATTAAGTCACAAAGACTTGCTCCGAAGAGTGATTGCAATCTGCTATGTATAAGTAAGCAATATGGTTAAGTAAGAAGAAGATAGAAAGGATAAATCCAGAGAAGATGTATTAGAAAGTGAAGATGCGTGTTTGATACAAAGAGCATGGTCTCTATTTATAGAGACACAAGAGTTACAATACAAAAGGTTTTCTATGAGTAGCCATGCAAGGTCTTCTGGCCAATATAAATAAAACAGATAAGACAATACATATTGATTACAAAAACAAGACAACTGATTCTTGGACTTTGGTTGCGGATGACAGAAGTAGAAACTCTTGGTTGCGGCTGCGGTGCTGACTGCGGTAGGGAGAAGTTCAAGAGGGTCACATTTATTGACTCAAAAATTTCCCCCTAAGTGACCTCTTTAACTTCTGATCATTTATCAAGACATAGATATTTGATCAAGATCCACCAGAACTTCCTCACATTTTCTAACCAAGTGATTCTCCTTAGGATCTCAAACTTCACCTCTGCGGTAGTGAATTTGGATTTTTCTACTACATCGCGGCAGATGTCAAGCTGCTTCCTGGTGAGCCGATGCATGGCACTCATGGGAATAAAGTATTTGACATTATCGATTTTCCTTTTGAAAATGATTCCAAGCTCTGGGAAGTTAGTTGCACCTAAGGATCTGTCAGCAAAGCCTTCGGTGGGCATAGGTATGGGGTCGAGAGGTAGTAGATAAATTTTCTTGGAAATGATGGGATAGATGTCTGCATCAATTTTGGCAAAGTCGTACACAGTTTCCATCAAGAAGTTGTTGGCCCGATCAAGTGCAGTCTTCATTTTTGGATGCTTCTCAGCCTTGTTCTGAAATACTTTGGCTATGAGAAATACTTCTTTCGAGTTCATGTGGGGAAAGTCTGCTTGGGTGCGGATATAGTCATGTCCCCTTCGGGTGAGGGTGTACTGGAAGAATTTTGCTTTCATAAATCTTCGAGGTTTGTAGTTTACAGCTGCGGATGGCCGGTCATTGGACCATATGTGCTCTATGGGGGAGGCATGCTTTGTAAATAATTGTGCAAGTCTTTCAAACTCCGTACGCAACCTCTTGGCAACAGGAAGGCTTCGGTCAAACTTCTCAAATACTGTGAAGTATTTGGCATTGGGTGAAATGGGAACATCCCTGTAGCCATCCGAAGGAGGTTCTGCATAAGTGAGGTGGGGAACATAATCTTCATCTTGCAGCCTTCGGTGAGGATTGACCCAAGAGTTGATAAGGGTTTCATCTATGACAGTATCGAAACCACTTAGCCTCCAGATTTCTTCAGCAAGTTTAGCTGACCTCCAGTATTTCTTGTTTTGAGCTGTGGTAGGGGGATCGGTTGAGCTTGGAGAGGACACGTGTTCTGCAAGCAATTTGAAGTGTGGGGGAGTTTCAGGTTTGTCTGGAATAAGAGGTGTAAAGTGATGGGATGCTTACGGTGAGGGATTTTTTCAGTGATGATGGGAGGACTCTGATGTGGAGTAGGAATTGAATGATGGGAGTGCTGAGAGTGATGTGAATGATGGGCTTCGACTTCATCACTTCCCCCTCTTGAGGAATGCATCCCCGGAGCTTCCTCAAGCCAAGAGCGAAGGCCATCAACCTAAGAGAAAAGTTCTTGAAATTGGATTTTAATGGCATCAGCCAGCTGCTGATTATTGGGAATGGAAGGATTGAAAAAGAAGTTTGTGTATGTCTTTGACAAAAATAAGGATCTCCGGACCATGAAAGTTGGTCATTATTGAGCGCTACAGCCGATTGATTGTGGATTGAAGAATAGTGATTGCAGACTCATAGGGTGAGTGAGTCTCAGCAATCAACCTTTTAGAATCAGAAGCTTGATCCACAATGGATGTATGAAGATCCTTTTTAACTGCAGTGACTTCAGAAATGAGTCGATCAGCAGTGGCCAGAAATTCCTTGTGATCAGCTTTGCGGTTATTGTCTAGGGAGCGGATCCCCATTTTAACTTTCACGGATAGACGCTCTGCTGCCAATCTTTCACGTGTTTCTAGTTCAATCCTTTCAATAAGCGACTGCGGTCCTGGAAGATCATATGGTTGCGGTTAAGTTGGCTTGACCGCAGCCAAGATTTGATCAACTTTGGCTCGGGTAGTCGTGAAGCCCTGGAAACCTTAGGGCGAGAACCAATATCATCCCTTTGGGGTGATACTGGTGGAGTGTCTCCACGATGTGATGAAACATGCTCACTTGATGAGCTTTAGTGGTATTCAATGGTTGTAGTGAATGGATCTACAACAATCCCAAGGACTACCCGAGCCTGTGGAGAGGCTGAGGTATCATTCTGGTCATGCATTTGGCTAGTGGTAGTGGTTTTTCTCTTTTTGAGAATGGAAATAGGTAGTATATCCTCACCGGAATCACTGTCATATACAACAACAGTTTTTGACTTACGCTTCTTTGTGGGTGCGGTTGCCTTGGGAGTATTCTTCTTGGGAGTTGGAGGGGTTTTCTTTGATGCTAACTGTTTTCTTCTCCCAGAGACATTGGAAAGTGTGGTATATGAAGGGACTGCGATACCTTCAGGAGCAACAACTGCGGATGGAAGAGGCGGGGTAGAAGGGTATGGGTCAATACCCTCCGTAGCCTCTATGTGGTCTGAGACATCAGCAATCTCAAGACCAAGGGTTGAAAGTATGTGGTTTGGGAGTCTACGAATAGGTCCAAAGGGAGTTTGATCAGAAGAGGGAGACAACCTTTTAATATCCTTAGAGATGAAGAAGTTGATGTCGTCTCCCATACTGATGCTTGCATCAGAATGAAGATCCAAGATGCACAAGGACCAAAACCTAGAAAAAGTGAGCTCGGTTGGTTTCTCCTTAGGGATTTCCTTGGGAATGTACTGGAGAAAATCCTCCCAAAGGATTTGGCCGTAGTTGACATCATGGCCAGTGAAAATACTCCATACAAGTTCCAGCAATTTAAGGCCCATGTTATCGATACCTCCGGTTCTGTCGGAGAGACTGCGGATGACGTAGTGGCATATGTATTGCCACACTGCGGGCAGTTGGTTTTTTTTTGAATTCACCGATGCCCTTAATCTTCTTTTGGTATCCCATCAAATAGAGAGCAGATGTGATGTTGGCCATTGACGGGGTGAAAAACTTGATGGAAGGGTGAATCAAAAGATTGATGGCGTTGAGAAACTTTTCTTTTGACAGTATAACCAGGGAATCGTCAACTAGGTTGAGATGAACTTCTTGGAGATTGTTGAGTGGTCGATATGCAGAAAAAGCACATTTAAAGAGTGTAAATACATGAACCACGACTTTGAAAGCTTCAAATGGACCGTACAAAGGATGATTCTTTAAGAACTTGATCATCATCTTGAGTGGGGCATTGTATGAGGGATGATCATCGAAGATTGCTCTGAAATTACTAGAAGCAATTGTGGGATAGTCTGTGGGGTTGGAGCTTCGTGATCCAGAAGGCTTAGTTGGTTTCTTCGACACACTTTATTTCACCATTGTTGATTTTGAGAAAGCTTAAGGAATTCAGAGAAAGATTGAGGGTTTTGAGAGTGTAAAGGTTTCTTTATGAAGAGGAAGAGGGGTTTTATGGTGATTTGAAGAAGTGGGAAACGTAAAGGTTTTGACCTAGGTGAAATTGGGTAAAAGGAAATGGTTTCTCTGTGAAAAAGGTATCTTTAATCTTAACCACATGTTAAAAAAGGATAAAGATTAAAATTGGGATTAACTAAAAATAACGTTGCATTTAATGAAATGTCAGATCATGTCTTGAGAACGTGTGGAGGGGGTAAGAAAAATCCGTTGGATAAAGTGGAAGTTCTAACGGATGGGATGGTTTGGGTAATAGGAAAAGACATTTTAGAGGATTTGATTTGGAAATTCTTTTATTTTGTCATCATACCTAAAATAAGTCTGACATGAGGTTATGGGAGAGAGGAATGTGACAGTTACTCAAAGGAAAGTTTTTTTTAATGTTTTACTTAATGAAGAATCATTAAATACCACACTTTGTTTTTTGTTGTTTTTTTTAAAAGTCGTCTGGAAGGTCATTAATGTGACTGCGGATGAACACATCAATTGCGGATGGTTTCTTTGATATTGCGGATGACTGCGGTGAAGTAAACTGAGGAGAGCACTTGTACAAAAGTTAGTAATCACAAACAAGAAGGACCCATGAAAGATATATATAATATATGGTTGCGGTACATCGACTATAGAACAAGGAATATTCCAAAACCATCTATTATAAATAACTTTCAGTAAGGACCGCAACGGAGATCAGGAAAGTCAACGGTGCTTGTTAATTCAAGAAGAATTTAGGATCCGGATTCATCATTCCCAACATTTGTAGGAACACATTGAGTTTTGAACAGTCTAGTGCTTTTGTAAAAACATCAGCAATCTCTTCATAAGTAGGAACAAAGATGAGTTCAATATAACCTTTCAGAATGTGGTCTTTGATGAAATGATAAGTAGTCTAACAGTTGCGTCTTCATCCAAAGGAATTGGGAATAGCAGTTGGCTGCAGCTACGTATTCTGCTTTTGCGGTAGATAAAGAAACACATCTTTGTTTTCTTGAGGACCAGCTGACAAGTCTTCCTCCTAAAAATTGACATCCACCAGATGTAGTTTTTCGATCAAGTTTGCATCCGACATGATCCACATCAGTAAATGCTTGAAGACTAAAGTCATTGCCTGCGGGGTACCATAGACCAAGAGATTTGCTTCCTTTTAGGTACCGAAGAATTTGTTTGGCTGCGGTCATGTGTGACACTTTTGGATCAGCCTGGTACCTTGCACACACACCGGTTGCAAACACAATGTCAGGTCGGCTTGCGGTGAGATACATTAACGATCCAATCATACCTCTATAAGTCTTGTGACCCACAAATTCATCAGAGGGATCAGAAGAGATCTTATATCCGAAGGCCATAGGGACCTTAGCCGAAGACCAGTTGTCCATAGAGTATTTCATTAGAAGTTTAGTGGTATATTTCTCTTGATGAACGAATATCCCTTGTTGAAATTGTTTGACTTGAAGACCTAGAAAGAAGTTAATCTCTGTATTCATGCTCATTTGAAATTTGTTTGTTATGAGCTTAGCAAATTCATCCACCATTCCTTGATCAGATGATCTGAAGATGATATCATCCACATATATTTGTACAAGCATAAGGTGAGACCCGTTTGCTTTTCTAAATAGTGTGGGATCAATCACTCCTCTTTTGTAGCCTGAAGAGACTAAGAATTCAGAAAGAGTTTCATACCAAGCTCTAGGGGCTTGCTTCAAACCATAAACTGCTTTCTGAAGCTTGTAGCAGTGATCAGGGAACTCGATACTTTCAAAGCCGGGAGGTTGTTGAAGATAAACCTCTTCTTTTAATTCCCCATTGAAAAAAGCACTCTTAACGTCCATTTGGTGTACTTTGATGTTTTTGTGAGAAGCATATGCTGAGAAGATTCGGATTGCTTCCATTCTAGCTACCGGAGCGTATGTTTCATCGTAGTCAACACCTTCCAGTTGACTATAGCCTTTAGCTACTCGCCTTGCCTTATTTCTGATAACCGCACCAGATTCATCTAGTTTGTTCTTGAAAACCCATCTTGTACCAACAATAGTATGGCCATGTGGAATGGGAACATGTTGCCACACTTTTTTTCTTTCAAATTCTTCCAGTTCTTCTTGCATTGCAGAAATCCAATCTGCTTCCAATAATGCTTCATTGATAGATCGAGGCTCGACTGCGGACATAGATGCTGCATAGTGACAATGATCAGATAAATCTTTGGCGGATCGAGTTTGGATACCTGCGGATGGATTGCCAATAATTTGGCCTGGTGAGTGATCCTTCATCCATACATGTAGACGAGTCATCAGATGATCAGCAGCTGCGGTTGAAGGAATGTTTTCAATATCAGAGGTTGCCTCGGATTGGGAAGGAAGTTCCCCCTGGATTTGTGAACATCCTGCTGAATCATCTTGACTTGTTGGAGCGAGAGAGGCATTTTCTTTAGTTTGGAGAGGTTCCCCCTGTATTGCTGAAGGGAGTTCATCTGGAAGCTGAGAAGGTTCCCCCTGGACTGCTGATGGATGTTCATTTGAATGCGAAGTTTCAGTTGATTTTTTGAGGGTAGGAGCTTGAGCATCATCAAATACTGGAACCTTGATGGTTGTAGCGCGAACCAGAGTAGCGCTTTCCCCCTCAATAGGAGAGGTGGAAGAATTGAGAGATGCTACCTCGGAGAGAGATCGTCCAGAAACATCACCATGTTGTTGTTGAGCTGTGGGAGACACAAGAACTACGGACAGTTTCGCCGTTTCTACAGGGTCGAAGAGATCATCATAGTTTGCTTCAACCAGATTTAATGGTCATGGAGGGGTGTTGCGGATGTAAGAGTCATCGAACTTTACATAAAAACTTTCAACGATTAACCTTGTACGTCTGATGAGAACCCGATACGCAACCTTATTTGTGGAGTAACCAAGAAAGATACCTTCATCAGAATTTGGTGCAAACTTGTTAAATTGATCTCGATTGTTTATCACAAAATATCTACACCCAAAGATGTGAAAGAAACGAACATTTGGCTTTCCGTTGTTAAGGCCCTCATATGGTGTTTTGTTGAGGCGTTTGTATACAATGTTTCGGTTCTAAACAAAGCATGTAGTGGCTACAGCTTCAGCCCAGAAAGAAAGAGGAAGATGGGCGAAGTTGAGCATGGATCTGGCTGCTTCAACAAGGGTGTGGTTTCTTCGTTCGACAACACTATTTTGTTGAGGTGTATACAGAGCTGAAAAGTTATGTGAAATCCCTTTTGACACCAAGAAGTTGTTAAGTGGATGATTGGTGAATTCAGTACCATTGTCACTGCAGATGCATCTTACTGGAAGCTTGATATGAAGTTCTATTTCTTTGATGAAGTTTATGAGAATCTGCGGTGTTTCGGATTTGAATCTGAGAAAGAATACCCAAGTGAAGCGAGTGAAGTCATCAACTGTAACCAGTATATATTTTTTATGGTGAAGACTGGCTACGGTTGATGGACCGCAAAGATAAATGTGGAGAAGCTCGAGAGGTTCGGATATGGATAAATCAATTACTATAGGATGACTTGCTTTTAACTTCTTACCACATTCACAAGCAGGACATAGAGTGTCATTGCTGAATTTGAGAATGGGTAGACCTCTGACCAATTCTTCAGTGAATAAGGTGTTGATGTATTTGAAGTTAAGATGAGAGAGCTTGTGGTGACATATCCAACTGACTTTGGATACGGATTTAGAGAGAAAGCATAGTTGCGGTTTACCAATGATGAGAGAGACATCAAGAGGATACATTTTGCCTTCGGATTGTGACTTGATTAAGCAAGTACTTCTATCACTTGTGATTATGTAACAAAATTGATCATCAAACTCCACTCGATGGCCTACTTTACATAGTTGGCCAACACTGATGAGATTGTGTTTAAGGCTTTCTACATAAACAACTTTCTGAATGGAAAAGTTCCCCGTAGTGAGAACACCATAGCCTCGTATGATGCCATTTGCATTGTTTCCAAAAGTGATATTTCCACCATTGCATATAGGCCTGAAATCCCGAAGATACTCTAACCTTCCGGTCATGTGCAAGGAGCAGGCATTGTCGATCAAACATTCTTCTTCTTGATCCTCCTTGCACAAAGCCTACAAAAAACTAAGTGGTTAATTTGGGCACCCAAGCGAGTTTGGAGCCCAGAGTCACATACGATGTGTTAATCGATGCATGATGCGAGGTGGCATGGACATGTTTTAAATCAACCTTCAAGCCTAGTCCTGGGTGTTTGTAGTTCTTTGGAGTTTTGTGAGATTGTGAATAATTACGAGTGTTTTTGGAGAAATTAGAAGTGACCCTGAAATCCTGGGTGTTTGAAGTTCTTTGGAATTTTTTACATTGACATTGACACGAGAATTTTTTGTTATTTTCCTTGACATTTAACTTGGTCTGAGGTTTTGAAGAAAAAGTATGCTTTTGTCCATTCCGAGGATTGTGAGATTTGACCCTTTTGTTTGTGTGTTTTGAAAAAGTGTTTTGTGCAGGTCTTTCAGGTGTGAAGACACATGCAGACCTTTTGTGATGTGATTTCTTAAACTCTTGAGATGACCTTTTAAGTGCCGGAGTTGGCAAAATTCCTTTCCAGTTTTGAGATTTTGAAACTGACAGTGGAAAGGTTGGAGTAGGTAGGATACCTTTCCATTTTGGATCATTGAGAGAATAGATTTGACAACCATTTGATCGAAAAGACTTATCCTTAGGTTTGGATATTTTTTGAGTATTGTTAGAAACAGTGAACTCCTTCCTTTTTGTTTTCATGGAAACAGTTTTCTTGGAATGATAATTTGAGAAAACAAATTTTTCAGGACTTTTTGACTTAGGACATTTCACAGATTTCTTAAGTTTTGAGCAAATTTCCCGTTGCTTGCCATGAGAACGAAATTCTTCTTTGAAAGCTCTTTTTGGTTCGGTCTTAGGAGAACCGCAGTCAGTGACATTTAATTGCGGTTTCCTTAAATCTTTTGAGGATTTTGAAAAATAGTGACTTGATTCTTCCGAACTTGAGAAGTCAGAACTTTGAGAACATTGACCAAATTCAAAATTTTCGATTGGTAATTCATGGTTAATTGGTTCAATAGTCACAAAACTTTTGATTTCGGTCAGCGGTCTAGTGCTTTGGACTACCGCAGAGTAAGTCTTGGTGGACACTTCTATGGGACATTTGATATTAGGCAATGGGACAGATTGCAGTACGTGACTGCGGTCAGAAACACTGTGGTTAGACTATAAGGATGGGAAGTCTAAAGAGACATCAGGATTAATTACAATTTCCTCATCGGCTACGGATGATGTCTGAGAATCCGTGTTATCAACATGAGTAGAAAATTCAGGGTGAATTTCTTCTATAACACAATTATTACTTAGATCATGAAGTTTTCCAAAGTGGGCTTGGATTCCTCAGGAAATGTTTTTTCATTGACCGGAAACAAGAAGTTGTGGTCTGGTGGGACATAGGGACATTCCGGTGTGAACCGAGGTGAGGAGTCTGTTGCGGTTGGGTAACCATTGGACCATCCCCAGTTAAAGGTGTTATCAACATTCCCATTATTAACAAGATTCTCAATGGCCTCAGTTTCATTAAACAACCTTTCAATTAAAAGATTTAAACATACAATTTCATTATGTGCTAGATCTCTCTGATTCAAGGCTATTTCTAATTGGGTTTCACTTAACATTCTAGCATCTTTTCCTAGCATTAAGTCTTTCTCTAACATTTTCCATTTTGAGTCTCTTATTGTCAAAACGTCATCTAACATGGAACATCTCCTATGAAGTGATGTTCTTCTCATCTAGGGCTTTATTGTAGTCTGTAAGGACGGCAACACAAGTGTCATTGAGTGTGTCTATGAAAGGTTGACAATCATGCATGTTGTAATTTAAAGTTTGAATCATAAGTTTTACCTGTTCCACAATGCTGAGAGTTCCATCTTTAGCCATATAGCAATGGTTCTTCTTTAGATTGGTTAAGCCATCTTCATCAACAGTAGCTACCATACAGATCTTGCCTTTGCCTTTACTGAGATCATCTTCATCTTCATCTCCTGATGATCACACTTGATGATTCCTCTTCACTTGAGCAACGTAGGCCTTTCCATTTTCTTTATCTTCCAGTTCTTGAGCCACTCTGAGATAGAAGGCTCTATCTTTCACTACGTTTGCCTTGCAATGCTTAGCAAAATGATTTTCCTTGTTGCACTTGTGACATACGATAATGTCGCTCTTGTCTTCTAAAGAGGTACCGGAGTCAGTTGATTGGGACTGCGGTGGTACTTCTTTGAATTGTGTTTGCTGAGACTGCGATGGAGGAAGAGGGTACTTGGTGGAACGTGAGTGATTGTTATGAACGTTGCGGTTTAAAGGTGGTCGATTGAATTGTTGGTTTTTGCAAAATAAAGGTGGTAAGCGATTAAATTTCTGACTGATAAGAGCAATGGCATTCTGAAACTATTCTTCATCGTCATATTCTGAGTCAGCTTTATATGACTGTGGTGGAGAGTCATACGAAGCGGGATAGGTTTGAATGTGAGGTGATTGAGCTACTAATGTGAGTGGACCTCCGAAGTCTGAACAGTCCTTGAGCACAATGGACTCTTGAGCTTGCAATTCTCCATAAAGCTTACAGAGAGATAATGAGTGAATCTTCCTGTCACCTTGTGCAATCATTTTGGCTGTTGTCCAGTGTCTTCCTAAGCAATTAAGAAACTGCAGATTTATTTCATGATTGCTGCGGATGGTACCCGTATTGGACAGTTTCGTGACAATCAAGTTGAACCTTTTAAATGAGTCTTCCAAACTTTCACCGGAGTAGGCTTTGAAGTTATTGAATTCATTGAGTGTTGTAGTGAGCTTTTTGTCTTAAGCCTGCTCTGAACCTTCATACAAGTTTTTTAGAACATCCCAAATCTCCTATGCTGATTTTCAATTTATGATGATGTCGAAGTTGTCAGGAGCAACTCCGTAAGA
Organism: Lactuca sativa; assembly: GCF_002870075.4. NCBI lineage: Eukaryota > Viridiplantae > Streptophyta > Magnoliopsida > Asterales > Asteraceae > Lactuca > Lactuca sativa. Next base: position 86,702,149 of record NC_056627.2, on the reverse strand, counting down.
GATTTCATAAAAAGCAATAGCATCATTTTTCATCTTGTCTAGATCATCTTTTGTGGGACGATTCAAAGCCGGTTGACCTCCTCCTAGCCTTGTTGTGGCTCCATCAGTTTGGACTGGGGTAAGGACTGGAACGTGGGGTCCTTCTTCTATGGATATCCAGACATCTCTACCAAGTCGTCTAAGATATCTTTCGATCCTTTGAGACCAGTGATGATACTCATTTGCAACCAGTATTGGGGCTCGATTGGAACCACCAACATTATTGGAAACATTCAGTGATAGTGATTGTGCCATTTTGATATTTTTTGTTTAGAAATGAGCTTTAGTGGTATAGAGGGCTCTCTTATACCAATTGTTTAGAGAAAAAACTTTGAGACACACTTGAACAAAACAGTTAGAACAAGTATATAGCGGAATAGTTAATCTCGAAGGATCTGTTAGCTCAACAATAATATTAATAGTTAAAAGTTAGTGAGTTAGATGTGGAAAGTAAAGTAATGTAAATGACAACAATTGTTATATCAAGTATACATGTAAGTTGATTCATAACTTGGAATGCATTCAATCCAATGTTAGTAAGTGAGATCAAACTTAGTGATTAAGTCACAAAGACTTGCTCCGAAGAGTGATTGCAATCTGCTATGTAACAGTAAGAAGTATGGTTAAGTAAGAAGAAGATAGAAAGGATAAATCCAGAGAAGATGTATTAGAAATTGAAGATGTGTGTTTGATACGAAGAGCATGGTCTCTATTTATATAGACATAAGAGTTACAATACAAAAGGTTTTCTATGAGTAGCCATGCAAGGTCTAATGTACACTATATAAATAAAATAGGTAAGACAATACAGACTGATTACAAAAACAAGACTGCTGATTCTTGGACTTCGGTTGCGGATGACAGAAGTAAAAACTCTTGGCAGCGGCTGCGGTGCTGACTGCGGTAGGGAGAAGTTCAAGAGGGTCACTTTTAATGACTCAACAGATCTCAACAGTACAAAAACATGCATAACAGGATATCAATTTCAACGGCCGGCATTGGTGCCTTTAGTGAGGAAAACTCGCCTCGAATGTAGAAGCTCCATAAAGTAAATCCCTAACTGCTGCCGTTCCAGCTTCCCGAGATATCAATACCAATAACACACCCAGTTAGAAAATAGGTTCCATTATATAATCCATAATCCATACTTTAGGTAAAATGACCATTTTACATGTGACCCAACATGGACCAAAACTGAGGCCCAAAACCAAAAGATCCATAAAGGCCCACTAATAGGCTGATTTTCAAAATTGGGCCCAAAACCTTATGGGTCTTATCCTAAGACCATAATTTTCTTAATTACACTTCAGATTACCTCAAGTACCTCTTTAGAACAACTTGGTCAAAGACAGGGTCAAAATTCAAGGTCAATGGCCTAAGTTGACCCAAGTCGCCAAGTTTCCCTTCAACTCATCGTGTCCCTCTATCAATCTACAAAGGCAGGGAAAAACCGATCCAACTCGCCAAGTTTATCCATAAACTTGCCGAGCTCGCTAGAAACCCATATCTTAATACATTAAGCCGACATTATTCACTCCAAAAGCTTCACAACTCAGATCTCGACCAATTATTAGATCTAGAAGGGCAAAGTTTCCAACTTTACCACTAGAAACCTCCGAAATCGGTCCAAGCCCCAAACCCTAGACTTAAAAGGATGACAGCTTAACCATTAAACACTTAATACTCAAAAACAAAGCCCCTATTTGCATATCTGATACCCTAGATCTGGAAGACCACGTAAAGTTTCCAACTTTACGCTCACACATGACTAGGAGAGGCTCGAATGCTCAAAAAGGTCTTAATAAGAGACTTAAAGAATGCATGAATCCCTTAATCCATAAAGTTGGCACCTTTATGCCAAAAGAGTCCATGAAAACCCTAGATCTGAAAGAATAAGGCTTTGGGACGTCCTAATTCCAACATCTATCCAGCCCATGACTCAAACATAACAATTAACCCAAAAGAAAGATCTAAACATCTATCCATAAAGATAAGAAATTGATACCTCAAACTCCTTGCAAAATGGATAATTATTTTGGATCCAATGCCTCTACTCCAAGCTTAGAAACTTCAAGATCTTCGAACACCTTCACAATCTTCGAACACCTTCACAATGCACAAAACGAACACCAAACTTATGTCCAAGGCTCAAATGCTTGACAATGGAGGCTACTACTCAATTTAGGGTTTTCATAACAATGGGGGCTAATAAGGAGGCCAACCAAAGTAACTTACGGTCTTTAAATATGGTGCAACACCCTAGAAATTTGGGTTTCCTTCCCAGCCACCAATTCGCCGAGTTGAGGCATCTCAACTCGTCGTGTTAGTTCATTAAGCCCTCGTGATTTTTCCATCTTGAACACGTCAAGTTAGTCCCTCCAAATCACTGTGTGCACCTTGAAATAGGTTTATTCTCAACAATTTCTCTTCCAGATTATTCGGAGAGTATATTGGCTCTTAATGGTCAACTTGTTATGCTCCTGATAATCGATGCACATTCTGAAGGATCCATTCTTCTTCTTAATGAATAGAACTGGTGCTCCCCAAGGTGAAAAGCTTGGTTTGATAAAGCCCTTGTCAAGTTGCAGTTAGCTAGACACTTCATGCATTTTGGATGATACCAACCTATAAAGAGACTTCGCCACAGGTGTTGCTCTTAAAATCAATTGAGTTTGAAACTCGACTTCTCTTACTAGAGGTAATTTAGGTAGAGCTTTTGAAAATACATCTGGATAGTTACACACTTGTGTGTATCTTCGATCATCTTATCCTTGTTCTTTTTATCTACAAAGTGCACCAAGAAGGCATAGTATTTCTTATGTATATATTTCTCAGCCTTCGTTCAAGAGATGATGTTGAGGTTTTTCCATGATTTGTCTCCATAAATGATTAAGGCTTCATTGTTGGATAATGGTAATCGTATGGCTTTTTTATAGTACAAGATATTAGCACAGTGAAGAGATACATAATCCATGCTGATTATTATATCAAAACTTCTGATATTCATAGGAATACAATTTTTATGGAAGGCGTGGTGAGACATTTCGATCTTCAAATTTGAAAAGCTTCAGTTTTTCCAATCTAAAGACGTAATGAGGAACTTCCGGACGGATAGTGTGCTAGGAGAAGGTAGTTTTGGATCGGCTTTCAAGAGTATATGAGGAAAAAGGGAAGTCCATAGTCACCAAAAAAAGCAGAAATGGGTTTGATTTCCAGGTGAAGGGTTAGGAAGGATAAAAGAGAGATTCAAAAATAAATAACTGAGAGTCGAAGAGAGAGAAAGAAAGTCAAAGATATATATATATATATATATATATATATATATATATATATATATATATATATATATATATATATATATATATATATAGAGAGAGAGAGAGAGAGAGAGAACCACAAGGATCAATTTTTTTAGTTATGTCTACTTATTAACATTCACCATTTATTGACACTTTTGTAGACTTTTGTTAATTCTTTGTACACTCCTTGATATCATCCTTCTCCCACCCACTGTGACATCCTCTACTTTTCATAATCAAAAAATATATATGTATGCTTTGAGAATTCATAACATCTTTATTTGTTGAAAGTCCCAGTACATTAAACCATATTGACTAAAACCGATTGTCTCAGATAATAAAAACTCTAAGGGTGTCATAATCGATACACAACATATGTTACAACGAAAGACCTAACAATACTGAACACTATTGTGGGTCTTCTCTTCAATCACCCAGCATCCTATTCTACTCTTCATTGTCTTAGCAAAGCTACATGTGATGCATATAATTGAGTAGGTTATGTTGTGAAATAAGGTAAGATACATGGGGTTTTCAATCCCACAAAGTTTTAATGATAATAAGTCATATATCTCAAACCTGCAAAAACCAACTCTTATCATCAACACAAATATGTCATATCTATCACGAAAACTACCCCACCCCTTCAATCCTCATATATTGATCCTATACAAAAACCATACGAGATCTATCCAGATGGATCACCGTGAACAATAAGTTGACTATGCTACTTTAGGGATTCCCTGACAGCAGACATGGATTAATAAAGACAACATATGAGGGTAATGGATTACCAGAATGAACACACATTACAAACTCCCTAGATAGTATGATTCAGAATGGGGTACAAAAATGAACACACAATCCAAACACCCCAAATAGTATGATTCATTAACACCACATGACGGTTAAGTCAAGGGGTCATCCATACTCCACTAGATGACTTAACAATAGTTAGTAGTGGTCTGATACAGACAAACCCTATCTGGCAGTCTCACAAAGCTCATGTAATAACTTCGTAAATAGGAATGATGATACAAGAAGCTCGTTTGATCACTTCGCAAATGGAAACAATGACACACGAAGCTCATCAAGAAGAAAAGGAAGTTGAATTCTAATATAGCAGTCATATACGTAAACCGTACCCCACGGGTCACCAATAAGGAAAAAGGAGGGGGCACTAATATAGCACTCATGTACGTAAAACATACCCCACCAGTCATCAATATCATTGAACATAGTTCAACTCTCCGTTCCCAGAGAAGATTTTAGTACCTGTAATCAACCCTCAAAACAAATTTCCTCCCCATGTAATATCTTTACAGTATAGGGTATAACTAAGCACTCTTAATTTAGTGTACATATTTAACATAGAGTATTATTGTATTAGGTATTAATATACATTTATCTTCTCATTAATACTACTTTTGTTATTATTATCATGTAATAATATTATATATACATCTTAGCACATATAGAATCCTATGTGGTTCGTACAACGTACGAAATCAAATACACATCTAACAAATATTCTATTCAATAGGATTTTAACTCATATATAAACTTTTAACAAATATTTAATAATTTTAATAGTTACTCATAACGTATCCAACTAGGAATACGTTAAAGATAGCATAACTGCTATCTTCAGGACAACCTAGCTAACGATCGAGAATCCGTCCTAGCGCTAGACCTAGGCCCTCGCCCTCGCACTAGGATCCTTATGCTTGGTGCCCTCATGCCTAGGTCCAATTCCTGACAACAATCTCTGGTCTATAATAAGAGAAAACACAGTTGGTCGTCTGCCAAAGTGACACATGTAGCACCCATGGCGTTTTCCTCTATTTATTCTACACCCATAGCAGATGACCGCTGGTGGTGCACGGTCCACCAATGGGACGCATCCACGTCCTGTCGGCCTAGACGAGACAATAAGTATATAATGACATGTCATCTCCAAAAGAAGGGATCTCCTTCTCTCTATCCAAAACCCTGATCACATTATTGTCAAACATACACCAACTAGACCATCGAAGCTTCGTCCTGGGACCACCTCCCGGACGTCGACATATGTTATCTCTTTGTTGATGTGATTACATTAGTCAACCCAACCGAAATCATTGAGTGATAGGGTTATGTCCAAAGCTCATATCACAGCATTTTGCGCTAGCTTTACATGTAAACAAAGCTACACAACCTTGATATGACTCTAGACGTCGGTGATGATAGGAAAGGGACTTATGGCGTCCTGCGGAGGAGAGATAAGTTCACCCACATCCATGCCCTCGCTCGATAGCACGTAAGCATCTGCATCAGAGATTCAAGCCTCCACCTAAACGCTAACAACACAAGCACCAGGTTCATCAACGAAAATAGCAGCGACGACAATAGCCGCCTTAGGGAAACCCCCACTCGTCAACATAGAGCATATGGTTACAACAAAGACCGTGGCACCTCAGATAACGGTTACTCGGCTGTCAAACCTATTGGCTCAGCAGTCGCAATCACTGGTTTCTCAATCGCAGCAGGCAGGGATGAATACATGGTCCCCAGGAACCATATTGTCTTCTGCATACAATCCACTGTCAAACTACCAGTTTTCTCTAATAGCAGGCATGTCGTGCATTCTGCTCATCACTTAATAACCCTCGATGCTCAACCCCTACTTCCAGCAGTTGTAGGGATCCATTCTACATGTACCATCATTACAAGAATCCAACTCTCACTCATCATCGGCACAACAACTCAATGTCCATACTTAACAGCCACAAGGGTTGAACCTGTACATGCTCTGCCAGCTAGGATCGAGCTCACAGTTGCAACAAAGCACGCAAACAAGCTCACACCAACAATCATACATCTCACAAGCAGTGATGTATAACCAAGCGTACAGGAACCCATATTACATTAACAATTCATGATGTTCAATGTTTTTCTATATCCACACGTGGAAAACCCGGTGAGGAGTACTAGTTATGCTTTATAAGTTCTAATATATTAATATGATTATTTAATTAGTATCGATGAAGAATTAATTTAGAATTAATTAAGTGATCAAAAGAAGACTAATTAAATATATGGGTTGATTGTGTAAATCATCCATACTTGTATAGTGGGCTTATGCTCCATGGATTATCAAGTTGGGCTAAAACCCAAAGGATACTCCATGGTGTCTTTGAATCCATGGATCATGGAAATGAAGAGTCGTGTCAAATTAGGGTTTACATGGTGTAACCCTAATTATGACACACTATATAAGCAACATGTTATAGACCAAAATCTACACTAGTGTTTGAACAAGAGGGCATATCCAATTTTAGTAGTGTTCTATTTATCTAAAGGTTATTTCAAGTGCATTTGGTGTTGTGTGAGACATTTGAGGCATCACACTTGGGGTGCTAGGCTCACAAGGTTTTCAAGGAATCCAAATCACTACAAGGTATGTTTTCTTACTATCCTTTACGATTAAAGTTCCCTTGTATGCTAGATAGGTTAAGAACCTTGGAAAATCAATTTTGCATGTTTGATAGATAAAACATAGATCCAAGGTTTCTAGGGTTGCATGTACACCATAGGAGTGTTAGGATGCTCAAAAACCCATCACAAACATCCCCAAGTACGAAGGTACAACCGATCCAGAAAAACATATCAACATTTTTGAGTCGACGATGACGTCACTGAGGATGGAGAAACGGTTCACCTGTATGTATTTCCCTGTTACACCATTGGGAAACACATGAAAATGGATCAAGGCACTACGACCTGGTAGCATCTCGAGTTTTAAGTAGTTACGTACCTTTTCCTCACAATTTCATGCAGCTAAGGAAGGGAAACCAAGATGCGACTCAATAATAGCATGCAAGCAAAAGAAGGGAGAGTCAATAAGGGCGTGTTATGACAGATTCACTCTAGCAAAGCTAAACGTTCCCAGCCATGAGGAAGTCCTTATAATCGGCGCCTTCGCTAAAGGCCTACTCCCTAGCCCTCTATCGAAGAAGATACAGGGGACGGTACCTCAATCGAGGGCGAGCTTAAGTACAGAGTCGAGAAATATCTTAGATAAATCAAAGGTGGAGAGATAAAAGAAGTCAATCTAAAGTTTTTTGCCAATGCATACACAAAATAGGATGAAACAGTCTCTCGTCCCAACACTAGCCATCGAGAGCGCCAAGACGGGGGCCATGACAAGCACAACCAAAACTCATGATATCCATCTTGGAGATATCGTCCATTTGGAAAAGAAAAATATTGGGGCCACTGAGCTGTTGTCCACGCCATCGAGAAAACACCTTCACAGATGGAAAAAGAAAAAGGCAAGTATTGTGAGTTTCACAAGTGCAAAACTCACGATATTTGCGAGTGCATGGTGCTGAAGAAAGAGATTGCAGAAAAGAATTTAAAGGGCGACCTCTATGATATCGCAAAGGACCTGAGATTCATGTTTGATATTGAACAAAAGAATTCCCAAAATCAAAGAGACATAGGAAAGCACCTAGAGAAAAAGAGCGATATCTTCACCATCGATAGGCCCCGCAAAAGAGGTTAGCCCTACAAAGCAAAGGATGACACTGAGGTATTATATGGTAACAAACTCAATATCAAATTCTCGATAGATGACCAAAGGATACTATATTAGGATCCCAGGGATCCACTCTTTCTCACTGCTTACATATGGCAAACTTAAGTTCATTGTGTCTACATAGACAACGGTAGCAGTATAGACACACTATATGGACATTTCATTAGGCAGTTTCCCACCTCCTGGAAGGAAGGACTAAAGCCCTTACAGATGGAATATTAAAATGCTTCACAGGGCATAGCCAATGGCTACTCGGTACCATACATTTACCACTCACCTTGGTTAGTCATGATGGGAGGGATAAGATCATATGAACGATCAAATTTTCAGTGATATGTCTCCCAACAGAGCCAACATCTTTCTCTGGCGACCGACACTCTTCTAGCTATAGGCCATACCATCAACAATCTATGAAAGCGTCAAGTTTAGCACACATGCTGGGTCGACCGAAATAGTTTCCATTAACCCACGAAAAAATAAAGGAAGATTTCCAAACAGAAAAGCACATCATTCACCCGAATTACCCAACACAAACAATCTGGATAGCGAATTACCCAAGTTCTTCATATGGCAACATACAGATATGACAGGGGTCGATCACAAGGTCATTGAGCATAGCTTGAACATTCTTTTGGTGAGCCCCCTTCGGGAGGCAGTTTTCCCTACCTGGATAGCGAACCTAGTGATGGTTAAGAGGCATGATGGATCATGGAGGATGTGCATTGACTACTTCGAGATCTTGGAAGGATTCCAGATCAAGTGCTTATTCTATGCCTACAAGAGGTATTATCAAGTCCAAATGAAAAGAGAAGATGAGGAGAAAATGGCCTTTCATACCAATCGTGGCACCTTCTGCTACCGAAAAATGCCATTCGGTCTCAAGATCGTCGGGGCAACTTACCAACGCCTGATGGACAAAGTATTTGCAGACCAAATTGGTAGGAATGTCGAGGTATACGTCGATAATATGGTTATCAAAATCCATGACGAAGCAGAATTACTCCATGATATCGAGAAAAACTTTTCAAACCTTGGTGAAGGCACAAATGACACTCAACCTAGGAAAATGCACTTTTAGTGTGGAGGAAGGAAGGCCAGTTCCTAGGTTATCAGATAACTAATTAGGAAATATCACCCAACCAGGCCAAATACAGGATTGCTTCGACTCTAAAACCCCTCACTACCTCATGGGAAGTGATATGAAGCTTAGTGTTAATGGGCAAGCTGAAATTCGTGTAAGGCACTGAAACTAAATTGTTTAGACTCTGTGTTCAATGTGCTGGTAGGCACAAAGTGATGAAGTGTTGAATCAAGTATGAATCAACTCAGAGTTAAACGAAAGTAGATTGAACACAAGATGTAAATATGATCCGGTTTCAGCTTTATTATGCTTTCAAATATTACATAGAGAAAATAGACAAGTTCATACATATACTCTATCTAACTCTAAGTAAAGTTCCTATTTATAGGAAACATGAAAGCACACAAAAAATTACAAGGACTAAATATCTAAGCTTCGTTACAAATATGCCTTGTAAAAGAAACTTATGTCTTCGACATATTACAACAGGTCTTCGACCCTAACATTCTCCCACTTTGTAATAATGTCGAACATCTTCAGTTCAAAAGAATTTGTATAGCATACAACATCACCCTTCAGATTTCAGAGTACCATGAAATAATATTCTTCAACTCTTTCTTGTCCCCTTCGTTATTCTTATTGCAGTTATTCATACGAACAATAAAGTTCGTATACTGGGATGTTGTGTATCTCTCTACTTCTCATGCTTGGAAGAAGAATCTCTTCGCTTTTCCATTTTTATCCTTTCCTGGGAATACCAAACCGAAAGGCTTCAAATAAATGTCCCCATCAACATACTTCTTTAACTCAGGTTGAGTCTTCATTGGTTCCACGGGTTTACTTCCAACCCCTTCGCAGTTGCTAACTCCAAATCTGTTAAGGCTAAACACTCATAATAGTTATCTATGAATATTTTGATGTGAGTAAGACCAAGAAGAAAAACTTTTGGATCCGTTTCTCGAAGATAAGAAGCCTTTTTATCATTCAAAAGTAATGCAACTTGTATAGGATCATACAAATTCATTAGTGGAATATCAACATCCTTCTTAATGTTGATCACCTTCTTTATCTTCACGAGTGACCGTATTTCCTCTGGAAGTTTTCCAAGAACTGCATGAAACCTGAGCTTCATATATGTGTAGTCATCCTCATTATCAAATTTCTCAGCAATCTTTTACTGAGCCATGGTGAACATCATTTCATTCACCGGGAAATCTAGTTGTTTTGAATCAAAATTAACAGCAACATAGCTTTGCTTCGGCTTCTTCTTAAAAGCATACATATGATTATATGCAACTTTTGCTTTAATTGTTTCGTAATTGTAATGCTTTGCAGGATCACCCTAGTTCAAACCAAGTGGATCATTTGCATGAAGTATTAAAATGCTTTGAAATACTCATAATTTCTCTAGCTCAGCTTCAACTTCAGCTTTCTTCTCCTCTTTCGACTTTTCGACCAAAATTGTTTTCCCTTTGTCTTTGATCGAAGAACTATCAACAGCTTCTTTGGGCTTCGAACTACTACCACCTTCCCTAATAATAATTCCTTTAGAAATTGGTCTTGGAATTGGCATTATGGAAATTGGAATTGTTGTAACAATTGTTGAAGTAATAGGCCCAAAAGTTGAGACAATTGGCTTGGATATTGGAATTGTTGTTTGAAAACTTTTCCCAACAATTTTCACAGCTTCATGTGAAACCTCACCAACTTTCACATTACCAACCTTCGTTTCTCCCCCTTGCACCCCTGTTACAACAAGTGGGGCATTTGTTGATAGAACACTTGAAAACTTGGATAACGGAGCCAACTGTTTATGCAACACAGCCTCGAATTGAGAAAACTTTTGAGATAAGAATTCAAGGGTTATGATCAAAGAGGAAACAGGTGTGGTAGATAAGTCTTTCAATTCTTTTAACAAAGAAGTAAGCTCCACAAAGCTTCGACTGTTATCCATAAAAAGTTGAGTTACTTGAGGACTCAAGCTGTCATACATCTTGACATACTTTGTGACAGCATCACAAATAATATCCACCTTTTGATTTAGAGTTGCATAGTGTTGCTAAGCACTATCAATATCTTTGATCATATCTTCACGAAGTTCTTGAAGCGTGAGGTTGACATCATCGCGTACTTGCTTCACATCTTTAATAAACAAGACATGTCGTTCTTTACCCACCCTTCGCAAATCTTGAACTTCAGCCACAGAATTAAAAGATTGAGACTTCAATCGTAATTCATTACACTTATCATTTTGATCCACCTTCTCCATGATTTTAGATTCAAAATCTTGAATCATTCCAGAAACTTTATTGAGCTTCCTGCCTTGGAATGCTTTGAGCATAACATCAAGTTCCAAACTTGAAATAGATTGAATTCCCCCCATGTCAGCTTGAGACTAATTAATGGAATTCATCTTATTATTCAAAATCTTAAATTGCTTCATCGTCATTAACATATTGTCAGGAAAAGTTTCTTCTTCTTCATCAAATTCCATCTCTTCAAGTGTTCCTCCAAAACCCCCTTCATCAATATCAGTATCCTCAGTAGATGGAAGTGGATCAGTGGTTTGAGATGACAACAAAGTAGTGATGGGTTGAGTGAAAATGGTTTCAAAAGTGGGTGAATTGGTAGTGTTTGTAATAGGAACAATCACCAGAGATAAAGAAACACAAGTATCAGAAGATGCAGGAATACCTTGTGTGGAAACAACAATTTCTTTATTTGAATTTCCTTCACCAATAATGACATTTACATCCGTATAAGATATGTGTGTATTAATGTCTAAAGTTCGAACCGCCGTAATAACTGACTCGGTTAACAAAACTTCGGGTGGTGTGACCTTAGTCTTCTCAGGAATAGATGTTGATTGAAGAATAGTAGCTTCAAGTGTTTCAGGAACTTTCTCTCATTCGGATGATTCTTCTTGAAGATCCAACTTTCTTTTCTTTAACTTATTCTTGGAAATATGTGTAGCAACATCTTCAGCTCTTCGTTTCTTGGATGAAGGAGAAATAGGAGCTGGAACCTCACGAATGAGAATTCCTTGGTGATTCAAATATGGTTTACGAACCATAGTAGAAGAAGACTTGAACGAACCATCTAAAAGCTTTCATGAGCCATGAGACTTCTTCTTTATTCTACAAAATATACCTGATTTTGATGGGATTGTTTCCTTTTCTTGGTCATCAAAAACAGGCTTAACCACAACATTCGAAACTTGTGCTTTTGGCTTTTCAATTGTGGTGGTGACTTCTTTTTCTTTGGCTCCTGAACAAGTTTCTCAGAAGTAATTTTTGCATCCTTCTTTGATTTGCATGACTTCTTCGAAGGACCAGCTGCTTCTTTTGGCAACAACTTCCCAGACCCATCATCAGGATTGATTGTTTCTAAATACTCCATAAGAACCAAATTTGTTGGATCAACACGTTGTAAAATTGCATCTGAAATTCTTGCAATGTGCGTAAAGATTTCAGCATCATCAGTAACCTCCTTCGGAAATTGATACGTCATAAATTCAGCTGTCTGCTCACCGGTAGGCACCTTAATTCCATCTTTGGCATAGAAATATCGAAGAATTAAACTCCAATACCTTGCACAAGAAATTCCTTAAACTACATTCATGTTTTCTACACTCTTCTGAAATTCCTTCCACAACTCTGTAGAATAATCCACAGTGATATCATAGTACACACCAGCTACTATCGCATAAACCTCCATTTGACCTTTATCCAAGACAACACTGCGACCAATCAAGCAACATAGAAAGATTCCGAAGAGAAAATTCCAAATAGTCGGAAGTCCAGACTTCTTGAAATCACTTATCTTGGTGAGTGAGGGTTGATGACCCATCTCATTAAACATGTGTATGACTTGTGCGGAAGAAAGCTTAGTATATATTGGAGAATTACGGATATCAAGAATCTGACTAAAAATCTTCTTGGACAATCAGATCTTCTTTTCATTCACCAGTTGGGAAAGTGATGATATCCATTGCTTTGTTGTAAGTAGGAGTGGATCCTGCTTGTGAAAGCCAAGAAAGTGGAACATCAAAGGAATTGAACATGGCAGTCGAAAGAACAAAGCTTTTCAATGCGACTACCAATATCTTCAATTCATCTGTATAAAGTGAAACATCATCTTCAACTTGATAGTTCGTGCCTTGAATCTTCATTATCGGTTGGGAAGTAATATCTTCAGTGTTTTGTGAGTGAAGAACAATTTTAGCAGAATTGACCATGAGTATGGTTTGGTGAAGCTTTGAAGAACAATCGAGGATTTTAAAAGAAAAGTTGGGAATTTTACGTTTGAAAGCGTAAACTGATAAAACCCTTTGATTCCCCTTTTATATGTAACCCTAGTGTTTGAATTAGAAGCGGGACTAACATTAAATGATATCCGACGTGCACATTGAATCTCGCACCACTCTGCCGAAAAAGTAACCATGCGTCAAAAAGTAATTGTCACATCACCTAGAAACCCGGACTGAATACAAAACGACTTTTCAAACAGTCTGATCGTTTATCCCAATTGAATTGCAATTGTCACCAATCTTCGGATGGAGGTAAGGCTCTTTCACTTTTGGGATATAAAGCGTAGTCATGGGCCATATGTTTGAAATCATCAGCATGAGTTGGTATTACACATAACCTCAAGGATTTCGTGAGTGCAATTTTCCAAAGATAAGATAAGAAGCAAATTAACAAAAATTTAGATATGTGATGTCAAATAAAGAAGTATTCAACACAAAAGCATTTAAACCCTAGGAAAAGTTTACTTCATTATTTATCAAGAGAGATAATCAACTGCTGGAGTATGTTACCGTGAATTACAATCGAATACCTATAGAGAAGTATCGAAGGGCTTCTTTTATAAGGCTTCATGGGTAGTTTACAATTTCATTACATTTCAACCTAATCATAAGGTGAGTAATTGTAACCAATATTACCTGTTTGACCAGTGTAGTTAGTGACAAATACGATTTGAATTATTTTGAAAGTGAATTCAAAAGAAAATGAAACTCACACATAAATCATATTTATGGAAAAATTGATACTGAATCGTGTTGGGTAACAAACGCCATGGGCTTCGATAGTTTGATCAAGATCACTCATATGAAATGAATAGGATTTGGAGTTTCGAAAAGTGGTACTGAAACAAATGTTTCGTTAAAACTGGAACACAGTTCCCCGTCAATTCCTTACGAAGATAGAATGTTGGGTTTCACTTTCATCACGGCTTCATGATGTTGGATCATAAACACAGAATTTTGACATGTCTAAATCTTGATGGGTTGAATCAAAGATCTCTTGGACATATGTCATCGTGTGTGAAAGTGTAAGAAATTTTGTGATGAAAAAGATTGGTTCACAGAAACACTTGTACCTCTATTATGATTAGACCAAACAGACAACTCTTAACTCATTTGAGAATAGTAAGGTAGCTCATTTGACTAATGTGAATATAAGTCTGACATTGGAAGAAATTTTCGTGTGAAAAATTTCATTAAGGCTTTGATAGACACACATTGAGTCTATTGCGGCTTGGGTTCAACATGCTGCAGCATGCTTCCAGGGAAAGTCTAACTAGTACAAAGTTTTCGAAATTGTACCTCCCCAGAGAAACACAAGCATGATCCTTGTATAGCTTTCGTGAAATCTGTATATACAAAAAAAACAAAAAAAAACATAACAAAAATCTTTTTGATATTTTTGATTTTTCGAAAGAAATTTTTTTTTTCTGTTTTTGTAACATTTTCAAAAACAATGACAATTAACAAAATAAAATCTTTTTGAATTTTGTGATTTTTCGAAAATAAAATGACAAAACAAAAATAAAATCTTTTTGTAGTTTTTTTTTATTTTTCGAAAATAAAACTATGATACTTAAAGAAAATTTGGAAATCTAACGAAGAGTATTACTCCAAATAAAAATACTCAATATAACGAAGACAAAGCATGTCGAAGCGTTGACTATGAACAATAACCTCTAAATGGTTAATACTATCAGCCATTGAATGAATCATGATAACCTCTGAATCGTAATATTCATATAACACTTTGTTGTTATACATTCGAAATCATTCATGGAACTGAACTTGCTCTGATCATTCCCAATCCTATCAAAATTCGAACAAATGATTTTTCATCCAAAGCTTTTGTAAAAATATCAGCAAGCTGATCCGTTGTCTTTACAAAATGAACTTCTATGTTGCCATCTTCCATATGATCTTTGATAAAAAGATAACGAAGAGGTATATGTTTTGTTTTCAACGTAAACAGTTTCTTCGAGTTCACAATTGAGAAAAGCACATTTCACATCCATTTGATAGACATCGAAATCCTTATGAGTTGCATAAGCTAAAAATATTCGAACCGCCTCGAGTCTTGCGACAAGGGCAAAGGTTTCCTCATAATCAATCCCTTCTTGTTTTGAATATCCTTTTACAACTACTCGTGCTTTATTTCATACAATATTTCCATCCTTGTCGGTTATGTTTTTGAAAATCCATTTTAACCCAACAATTGAAAGATTTTCAGGTTTCAGAATTAATCTCCATACCTTATTTCTATCGAATTCAGCTAGTTCATATTGCATTGCAACAACCCAATCTGGATGTTCCATTACAACCTTAACTGTTTTTGCTTCAATTTTCGAGATAAAAACATTGAACATGCAAAATTCTTGATGAGTATTTAATACCTCATTCTTTGCACGAGTTTGAGCTCTTGTTAATACTCCATCTTGAGGATTCCCAATGACTTGATCTTTCGAATGAGTCCTTGTCCATTTCTCTAACGGTGGATATGCTGGATCAAATTCCAAAGGTGCATCTTCGTACATCTCTTCATTTTCAGATCCTACAATAGAAACATTATCATTTGGATCATTAAAATCATCATTTTGATTAATATTTATTGTATGAGTTTCTTCATGCTCCTCCTCAACACGATTATCATTTTGATGCTCCCCCTCAACTAGATACTCCCCCTCAATATCTTCATCCATTCTCCCATTCTCCCCCTCGAAAGAATGCTCCCTTTAACTAGAGTATTTGAATCCAAGTCCTCCCCCTCCACTAGATTATTATGCATACTTTCGCCAACTCCTGGAGAATTCGTTGTTGAATTAACATCTGCAATAGTTTGAGGGATTTCCAAGTCATCAATGTGCTTCGAAGATACAGAGTGATGATTATCATTCGCATGAACTTCAGCATCCACAGCCCTGTCAGGAATTCCAAAAATTAAATCATAATGGAAGTCAGATGAATTTGATTCTTTAGTTTCATCAAATGATTGATTAATAATTTATTTTTGTTCAAATTTCTTTTCAACTTGTTTTACATAATAATCATCAAAAGTAAGATTGAATGTCTCATCGACTTTTCGTGTGCGCTTATTTAACACTCTGTATGCAACCGAATTGTGCAAGTATCCCAAAAATATGCCTTCATCAGCCTTTGCTTGAGATTTTGAAATGCTATCTTTAAGATTCATTATAAAACACCTGCAACCAAAAACATGAAAGAATTTGACATTAGGTTTTCGGTTATTGATGATTTCATACGGAGTGATATTGAATCGACGATCAATGAAAGATCGATTTTGAGTGAAACATGCTGTCGAAACTGCTTCAGCCCATAGATATTGAGGAAGATTCGCATATATCAACATTGTTCTTGCTACTTCGCAAAGTGACCTATTTTGCCTTTCAACAACACCATTTTGCTGAGGTGTATAGGGTGAAGAGAAGTTATGTTAAATTCCTTTGATTAAGTACGAATCTGACACTTTATTCTTAAATTCAAACCCATTATCACTTTTGATCGGTTGAACATTTTTGTTCAAACTTATCTCAATTTTCTTTATAAACTCGATCATTGTTTGAGCAACCTCAAATTTTAACCCGAGAAAATATACCCATGTAAATCGTGCAAAATCATCAAAAATAACCAAAATGTATCGATTCTTGTTGAGAGTTTCAACAGTTGATGGTCCACAAAGGTCGATGTGAACAATTTCCAACGGTTCCACAATTTTCTAATCTATCACTATTGGATGTCCTTTCCTATGCTGTTTTCCTTGTTCACAGGCTGCACATAAGGTATCATTGTTAAACTTTAGTACAGGTAAACCTCGAACAAGATCATCAACAATCAATTTATTCAAATTTCAAAGGTGTAAATGTGATAAACGTCGATGCCATAGCCAACTAATGTATGAGGAAGCTTTCGAAAGTAAGCACACTGAGGGTTTGTCGATGATTGGTTTGATATGAAGAGTAAACATGTCACCATGTCGTTTGGACCTGAGTAAAACTTCATTAGTTTCAACAATCGAAATGATGATGCCTTCTTCGTTAACCACCACTTGATTACCAGTGCCCACAACAAGTTGTGAAACACTTATCAAGTTATGTTGAAGACCTTCTACATAAGCCACACGATTAACAGTGAACTTTCCATCTATGCCATATCCTTTCACCTGGCACTTGTGATTGTTGCCGAACTTCACAACCCCTGCATTTTCGAAGCTTCGAAAATCTCTCAGATTTTCCTTTCGTCTAGTCATGTGACGTGAGCAGCCACTATAAATATACCATTTCTCATCATATTGCTCGTCACATAATACCTGTGATCAATGTAAGAATTTAGGTACCCAAGGATGTTTTGGTCCTTGGAAATTACTTTTGAAAACAGAATGAAATGCAGAACTTTTAACCCAATCACAAACTTTAGTTTTGAGATTATCAATTAAGTTGTAACAGCCCGGAATCCAGGTAAGCTTTATGATCCTTCTATTTTTGAGAGTTGTCAAATTAGGCCCTTAAAGTTGTATGTGAGATTAGTGAGTACGATGGGCGTACTGAGATGTACGCCGCGCGTACTCGCGCGCTTCATTTGAACACGGACTCGCCCGGGTACGCGGGGCGTACCCAGGGGCTACGTTGGGCGTAGTGAGCCCAGATGCAAACCCTAAATTTCGGGCTTGTGCACTATAAAAGGAACATGTAGTCCTTTACCCTATCCACCATACACCTTGAGTGAGTCCTTAGAGAGCTGAGATCCGTGCTTTAGCTTGTGAGTGTGTTTTTGAGCATGAAGTTACCTTTTCAAGGTAAAGAATGAGAAGAAGGAGCCATTGTTAGAGATAGAAGTTGAAGAACAAGTGTAGATCTGAGTTCTACAGTGGTTGGAGATCACTTCTGAGGTAAAAAGCTCAAAGCTTTCCTTGTTCTTCATAAGTTTTTCTTTTTGGACCATTTTTAGGGTTTTTGGTTCAAAGTTGGAGACTTTGTGTGCAAAGAGTCTCCATGAGTTTAGATCTGAACTTTTCTAGTGTATATTGTGTTAAGGATTCATAAAAATCCAGTCTTGGACGTGGATCTTGTGTCATGCATGAGTTATAGTCTCATTATGGAAAGAGGAAAGGTGTTTTGAGGAGAAAGTGACCTTTAGAGCCATGCAAAAGCTTAAAGGTTTCAATTTTATGGATTAAGTCATGTTAGAGGAGCGAGATCTGAATTTTGGATGAAAGTCTTAACCGCTTAAGACCTGAATGAGATGGATGAGGAAACTGGGTATTACGTTGGGCGTAATGCCAGTACGCGTGGCGTAAGGGGCCGCGTACCCCGATTTTGTGAAGGCTCCGGGTACGCCCAACGTACACGTTTGGTACGCGCAGCGTAAACCGGAGGGTTGACTTTTGTGGACTTTTAGGGTTTGGTCAACTTTAGTGTATTTGAGCCAAGTAAGGGGTAAAATGGTCTTTTACCTCCCCTGAGAGTGATTAGAGGAAATGGTCTAACCTTGGGAATTATGTTGATGACAAGTGATTATTTCATATGATTAGGTGGAGGCTAGGCCTTATTTCTCGGAGTTCGAGATTTCCGAGTTACCGAGTTACACGAGGTGAGTCTTCTCATTATACGTTACCTAGAGTGGTATTATGTGTTGACCCGAGGGTCTTATGTGTTATATATGAGATTATGTGCTATGTGATATATGTATGTTGTATGATTTTATAGACTGGACCGGAGGATGCAACGATACAAACCGGGCCGAAGGGTCCAATGAGCTATGACCAGACCAGAGGGTCCAACGAGCTACGAGACTAGAGGGACCCGCTAAGACACATCGACCGGAGGGTCATGTTATAGCCTCGAGTGGTGTATGTGTTGTATGCGGTATTTTGGGGAACTCACTAAGCGTTCGTGCTTATAGTGGTTGTGTTATGTGTTTCAGGTACTAGCAAGGACCATGGAAAGGCGCCGGCGTGACCCGTACACACTAGATAGAGGATTTGATTTTGGTGATCTTGGGATATACTATGATTTGATAACTATTGTTGGATACTTTTGAGAATATTTTTATATGAATTTGGTTGTTGAAATATGAAAAATTGGTTTTGAAAATTGCGTTGTTACAAGTTGGTATCAGAGCCTTGGTTTGAGGGACTCGGATGCACCTTTGGGCGTGTATGAACTCAAACTAAGGATTTGAGAAATTTTCAACGATAAAAAAAACTAAATTTTCTAAAAGAGCAAGGAGTTTTGAGACAACCAGAGCAGAGCAGTGTGTACGGTCAGCCAACGGCCGAACGGTGAATCCCCAGAATACCCATACATTATGTGTTATGAGTTTTGCTATGTTATGTTATGCATGCTAGAGTAGGCTAGGTATTCATATTAGGACTAGAGTGGCCTGATTTGTGATGCCTTAGCCTAGGAGATTTCTGGTGCTATGAGATGCTTTGGGAGCGAGTAGGTAGCAGATAGGAGCTCATGGGAGGTCTAATAGAGCGTAGCCAATGCATAGCGAGAGTAGAGTACTTGTGATCCGGGATCCAAGGAGGAGGACTTGGGGTGAATGCTGATGCGGTGTGGTTAGTAGTATAGGGCCCATACTACTGAAGACATCGGATCAGTGAGTGGTCCAAGTAAGAATCCTTTGGATATTGGAGGACGAGTAGGGTTGCGTTATCGAGTGCGAGTATGCTCTATCGAGTCTCTGATGTTTATATGTTGTATTTTAGAGGCATCATGGTTGGGATACAACACACACCTGAGAGTAGTGGTGTCAGCGACCAGGAGATCTGTCGATTGATTCATGAGGAAGTGGCTGCTGCCATCCGGGCTGAGATTCCAGAGATGTTCGGGGACATCAAGACCACATTGATTAAGACCTTTGATGAGCGGTATGCAGCAGTGACTGAGGTTGCGGTAGCTGCAGCTAATGTTGCTGTTGCTGCTGCCAGACCTTAGCGAGGTGACTCGTTGTTGTTTCGGGAGTTCAGCAACACGAAGCCACCAGAGTTCAATGGGACGCAGGACCCGATTGCTGTAATGAGATGGATCTCTGACATCGAGGGATGTTTCTATACATGTTCTTGTCCAGAGCACTTGAGGGTACGGTTCGCTCTGAACCAGCTCCGCTTGGGAGCGAAGGATTGGTGGAAGTCCGTGACGGCGAGCTTCACTTTGGCGGAGATTTCTGAGGTGACCTGGGAGAGGTTCACCGCCATGTTCAGAGACAAGTATGTTCCCCTTTGTTACAGTTATTACCAGGAAGTTTCATGAGAGGGCGATGTTTTGCCCTGAGCAGGCTCGCATGAGCCGGTATCTAAGTGTTCTGAGGAGAGATATTTGGGATTTTGTGGCGAACTCGACTTACCGGAAATTTGTTGAGCTCCAGGCAAATGCCCGGAAAAGGGCATTGAGTTGGAGACTCAGTCTCAGCCGGCAGCCAAGCGGGCCAGACCCGCTGATTCGAGATCTGGAGGCACGAAGGGCCGCACTTTTGGGAAGTGCGGAAAGAGTCACGACGGGTCGTGCAGGGCTGGAGTATGCTACAAGTGCGGGAAGGAGGGGCACATCGCTAGGAATTGCCCCAAAGGATTTTCGGTTTGCTTCCATTGCAACCAGACCGACCATCGGAAGGCCAAGTGCCCTCAGCTACTTCAGGGATCAGCATAGGGATCTGCGCCTCCTGCTAGAGCTACCGAGGTTCGGCCAGTGAAGGCCGAGGCATCGAAGGCTCGTGGGAGAGCTTTCCAGTTGATTGCGGAGGAGGTTCGCGCAGCGCCTGATGTTGTGGCTGGTATGTATTCTGTATTATCTTTTATTTGAGTTGAGATTTTGTGCTTATATGATGATATGCGTAGGTACTTTTCTTATGAGTTCTTTGCCTACTTTGGTATTACTTGACTCGGGTGCGAGTCGATCGTTTGTTTCCTTGGCATTTAGTCAGCACATTAGTATCCAGCGAGACGCGTTGGGTCAACCTCTGTGAGTTTCCATAGCTAATGAGCGAGCGTGTATGCTACAGATGTGAATCGAGGATGTATCCTTGAGATCTTTGGTGTGGAGTTCCCGATAGATGTGGTTCCGATTGCGATGGGGGACGTGTGTGTTATAGTGGGCATGATTGGTTGAGCCGATTTGGAGCTATCATAGACTGCGAGCGTCAATTGGTGATGGTACGAGACCCCAGTAGGGGAGTACTTACGGTATACGGCGAGGGGACCCAATGTGGGTCGGCGTTTTGTTCAGCTGCCAGGGCGAGGCAGAGTTTGCAGCAGGGGTGCAGCTGATTCATAGCCTATGTGGTGGACACGCGAGTGGCCGCTGGGAGGCCAAATTCGATTGATGAGGTCCCGATGGTGTGCAAGTTTCCAAAAGTTTTTCCCGATGAGTTTCCGGGTGTGCCTCCGGAGATGCAAGTAGAGTTTCATATCGATTTGGTTCCAGGAGCAGCACCTATCGCCAAGGCGCCTTATCGCCTCGCGCCGCCATAGATGTCGGAGTTATCCTCGCAGCTTTAGGAGCTGCTAGGGAAGGGGTTTATTCGACCGAGTAACTCTTCTTGGGAGCGCCGATTCTTTTTGTCAAGAAAAAGGATGGTTCACACTGCATGTGCATTGATTACCGGGAGTTGAACAAGTTGACGGTCAAGAACCGTTATCCGTTGTCGAGGATCGATGACATGTTCGATCAGTTACAGGGGGCGTCTTGGTTCTTCAAGATAGACATGTGGTCGGGTTATCATCAGATGAGGGTTCGGGATGAAGGTATCCTGTAACGCCGAAAATTTCAAAACAGTTTTTCATTTAAAAATAATCGTTTAATTCTTAAAATACTTTGCTTAAAATCTCATTCATAATCGAATTACAAAACATAACTCCATTTTCACTTGCATAATAAACCAAGATCCTCAAAACATGACTCTTTCTTTGGTGTGTACAATCGAGCCGGTGCCGTCCCGTGATCCTGAGAGAAACCTGAAACACATAACACAAAACACTGTAAGCACAAAGCTTAGTGAGTTCCCTAAAATACCACACATACACATATTAGCCACTCGAGGCTATAACTTTGTGGGTCCGTGGACCCTACTCTATGAACCCTCTGGTTCTAACTCTGTGAACCTTCCGGTTCTAACTCTGTAAACATGCACAACATAAATCACATAGAAATAATGTAGTACAACACATAGCATACAAATACTTTGTCACATAACTCTGGCTACCTACTCAAGGTAAAGTATAGTGAGAAGACTCACCTCGCGTATCTCGATAACTCGCAAATCCCGGAAATCACTCGCGCTCGATCCTCCTATAACACAATATATCTCTAATTAACACTTTCACAACTAAGGTTGACTACCCCTATCAAGTCAACACTGCTCAACTCTGGTCAACAGTCAACGGTCAACTTTGACCGGACTCGGCGAGTGCACTAGAGCGACTCGGCGAGTCTATACGTGTTCACTGACTCCTTAGGATCCTCTCTTGACACGTCGAGTACTTCCCTGACTCGACAAGTTCCACCTGGCATGAATCGAGGGGCCACCACGACTCAACTCGCCGAGTCTCAAGAACAACTCGGCGAGTTCCAGCTTGACTCAGTCCACCTGTCAACCCTCTATGACTCTCCCTGACTCACTGAGTCAACCCTTAACTCGGTAAGACCACTCACTGACTGGTTATGGACAATCTTCATGCTACTCGCCGAGTCTGTTCTTCGGACTCGGCGAGTCTAAGCCATGCATGAACTCAAACTCACTCCTGAGGTCAGATCCGTTCTAGTAACTCATAGATCCAGTCCTTCCAAGCACATTTATCACGTAAAGTTACAATCTTGGTGCTCATGCAAAGGTCTAAAGGCCTTATTTGATGATATGGTCTCTAGAATGCTATTCTAAGCTCATGGCCTCCATTAACACTCATAAAGCTTGAGGGAAAAGAGTCTCTAGACCTCTTTGGGTCCAGATCTAAAGCATCAACAAAAAAGAGTCCAATTACTCCATGAATCATTCCACAAAGAAGCCCTAACTCTAAGATTTACACCAAGGGCTGAGAAAGGAACGAATGGTTACCTCAAATGAAGTCTCTGGACTCAGGAATCACTGGATTAGCACCTCCTTTGGTATCCTCTTGCCTTGATCCTGTTCTATATGCAAAATCACCCACAAGTAATCAAGGATCTTCCTATTTTCTCTCACAAAACGCTCAAGGACTCTTTTAGGGTTCTCTCTGGGGTTGGTGGCCGCAAATGACGGCCATAATCCCCTTTAAATAGGTGTCATACCCTAAAATTTAGGGTTTCATTAAACAGCGTGGACTCGCCAAGTCCGGACGCGAACCCTTTCCCAAACCGCGATCAGACTCGGCGAGTTTGAGCTCCAACTCGCCGAGTCTCCTCACAAATCACCAAAATTAAGAAGAATAAATAATACCTGGGAATCCGGGCTGTCACAATTCTCCCCCACTAGAACTAGACTTCGCCCTCGAAGTCTCGCTCTGCAAATAACTCCGGATGCTGCTCACGCATCTCAAGCTCTGGCTCCCAAGTCATCTCGGACGCCATACGATGTCGCCACTGAACCAAAACCAAGGGTATCTCCTTTTTCCTCAAAACCATGATTTTCCGATCTCTGATTGCCAGTGGTCTCTCAGCATAATTCAGGCTCGCATCTACCTGAATATCCTCTAATGGAACCACTGCCGACTCATCGGCTATACATTTCCTCAGTTGCGACACATGAAAAGTGTCGTGAATCTGCCCCAACTCTGCTGGAAAATCCAAACGATAGGCTACCCGGCCTACCCTCGCGATCACTCGGAATGGACCAATATATCTGGGCCCCAACTTTCCCCTCTTCCTGAATCGAATCACTCCTTTCCAAGGAGAGACCTTCAGCAGTACAAGGTCACCGACCAACAATTCGAGCTCGAACCGGCGCCTGTCAACAACCTCTGCCTGATCTGTTGTATCTGCTCTGACGTCTGAAGCACAATCTCTGTACTTCCCATCACACGTTGCTCTACCTCTCCCCAGCAAATGGGGTCCAATACCCCCTTCCCTACAATAGCTCAAAAAGCGGCATACTGATGCACTAATGATGGCTGTTGTTGTAGGAAAACTCTGCCAAGGGCAAATACGGGCCACAATTTCCCCTCGAAATCTAATATACATGCCCGAAACTTATCCTCGAGCGTCTGAGTCGCTCGCTCTCTCTGAAGTGTCCACAGACATCACCATGGTAAACTCTAGCTCTTTTCTCATATTCATCTTCGATACTGAGCACCAGGTCAGCTTTTGGCCTCACAGCTGAACCCCCAAAGGTCACACATAACATGATCAAAAAACATTTCACTAACTTCCTCCCCGTGACCACTATCACGGCCCAGTGACACGCAAGTCACTAAATTCCCTTCTCCTCATAAAAAATACAATCCAATCGAAGATCGACTTAGCTCTAACCTCTGGCGTCTGCTGTGCATATTCTCCCGCGCGCCTCGCTGACCCTCCCGACAGAGACGGAGACCCCAGTCTCGCCCCGGTTTAACCACTAGGATTCCAAAAACTCAACACTAGAGCTACTCAAGCCTAAAGCTCTTCTACATCATGCACTTATCGGAGAACACTCCATCATCACACTCTCTTGCCATCTAGTGGGTACTATAGCTTCCCACAACATTACGATAGCCTATGACTAGTGAGTACTACGACTCCCTCTCTCTAACTTGTGAGTACTACGGCTCCCCGTAGCATCACAACACCCTCTGACTGGTAAATACTATGGCTCCTCATAGCATCACAACTCTCTCTCTCTCTCTCTGACTTGTGAGTACTACGGCTCCCCGTAGCATCACAACACCCTTTGACTGGCAAATACTACGGCTCCCCGTAGCATCACGACTCTCTCTCTGACTTGTGAGTACTACGGCTCCACGTAGCATCACCCTATACTCTCATTCTCATTACAACGCCACACTATGTTCAATAACTCATGCACCGAAGTCTATCATAGATAGTTACACACACACTTGCCCCGATATGCATTACAGACTCTGGTGGCAACCACCATAACACATAACCTACCTCTACGGAGATCCACTTCCTTAAATAATCCCTCTTGATGACAATACACGAAGGGCTCCCACTGGAACCGTGCATACGTGATACATCACTAGTCATCTTAAACCCAAGACTCTAAATATCTTTGAAATCAGGACGCTATACGCGGAAACCACGGAACACCCTAACAGAGCATCATAATGTCCTGCCTCTACCACTGATTCCCTTACTCCCAGCACCATACACATACAACAATACATTTCCTCTGAATCCCATAATAATTTCATATTTCACTCAATGTGCAAGTTTAGTGCAGCCAAACACTCAATTGGAATACATGGAAGGCGCTAAACCTTCAGAACACACTGATGATCCTCTGAAACCCTTTCCACTACTGCTCAAAATCTAAGCAAGAATACACATCCCAGTCCGGGAGTTGGCTACTCGACAATCTTCTACCCATGTTTCAACCCAGAAGTTCTCAACTGCCCATACCATCATTACAAGTCTTCCACTTGAAACGACTCTGACCACCACCAGATTCCTGACCCTTGACCACCCGCCGTGGAGACACCCATCCTTCTCTCAAACATATACCACATGCATTATCTCGCCATGCACCTTTCCTTGATCACCAATGACCCTGATCTCATGATTTCAAGCCGCAGGTTTCTGCATCCAACCCCTAACCGCTCTTGCACAAATCTCTGGATCTCTCAATAAACCACCCGGTTCTACCCCACTTAGGGTTCGAACCATCACTATCTGACACATCAACAACCTCACGAACTATTTTCACCAGCAATAACGCACCTGCCCCTGGAAAGTGCTACGCAACGCCCGATAATCCCCTTTAAGGAAATCAATCGATCTCATAACTCTGAACCTCAGATGAAATCCTCAAGAACTTCTTGTCACGACTGCCTCTAGTCGTTCCAAGTCTCGTACCAATCCAATACCAAACAACTCAACTGTACAATAACATCACTGACTCATAGACTGGACCACGAAATCATCATATTCACCCACCTCGACTCATCAACCGACGTTCCAACACATGGATCATCCCAAGAACAGGGACCCACTCCCATATTCAATACCCAACATAGATAGAAAAACCACTGCACTGATTAACTCGACTGGACTCCCCCAGTGATACCTGTACAATACGCCCTACTATACTCAAATAGGTGTGACGTGGTCCTCGACTATCTCAGTCCCAACTAACTATCTGCTCATGGTAAATCATTGTCTCGCAGCACACATGCTACCTGATACCCTAATGGAAAATCATCATCAATGACAACCTACAGGGTTTTACCCCCAAACCCGAAACATAAACATCAGGCCTCTCATGTTCCGTACACGAACATAAATAGCACCACTCAAGTCATAGAAGGTGACATCTCCTCTATCGACTAATTGCTCAACTCAGACCGAAATTCTCCCCTCCCTCTAACTCCTTACCAAAATACTCTGATATGCTCTCGACCTCCCTCTCAAGGGACGCCTCTTCGAACTCAATCATGGCCCACACGCCTAAAACCCATAGCGTCCAATCTCTACCTCATCAATCATGACCGGATAACCGGAGAACCACAAGCATCATTCACTACGAACCATGGTACTAATCCCATGACATCTCTTCTCAATATGCTCCGGTGTATGGTATCCGAACCATAACATCATTCCTTCATCCGCTCTGATTTATGGTACTCAAACCATAACTTCACTCCTTGATCCGCTCCGATGTATGGTACTCGAACCATAACATCACTTCTCAATCCGCTCCGATGTATGGTACTCGAACCATAACATCACTCCTCAATCCGCTCCGATGTATGGTAATCAAACCATAACATCACTCCTCAATCTGCTCCGATGTATGGTACTCGAACCATAACATCACTTCTCAATCCGCTCCGATGTACGGTACTCGAACCATAACATCACTCCTCAATCTGCTCCGATGTATGGTACTCGAACCATAACATCACTTCTCAATCCGCTCCGATGTATGGTACTCGAACCATAACATCACTCCTCAATCTGCTTCGATGTATAGTACTCGAACCATAACATCACTCCTCAGTATGCTTCGATGTATGGTACTCGAACCATAACACCAGTCCTCCATCTGCTCCGATGTATAGTACTCGAACCATAACATCACTCCTCAGTACGCTTCGATGTATGGTACTCGAACCATAACACCACTCCTCCATCCGCTCATTAGAACCTTCAGAATACTCCCTGTATCAAGTATGGGTCCTCTGCTTTCAGTAGTACGGGCCCATACTACCTACCACATCTACCCATACTTTCCACACGGAGTATCCCGGAGCTCCTAAGTAGCTGCTCGACCTTCTCGTTCACCAATTCCGTCGCGCGCTCGCTCCCCAGCGAAATTCTCTACTCTGCCAGTGCACTCATCTGGCTAAGGTTACTCCCTAGGATCTTCCTAGATTCCCATACTTCTCTGCCATCAGCTGCTGAAGAGCTCCTAATGATGCCAGCCATCTACCTCCTGAATATCATCATATTCGCTTGGTAGCTGACTCCCATCATCGAGAGTTCCACAAAGCACGAAGCAAGCAGCATTCGAGCATCGAAGAATATATATGACTCACTCTGGGTGATAACTCCGCTTGCTCTGCTCATCCTCGAAAGTACCACCGAACTCTGCAACTCTTCCCCTTGCGGGTTCTAACTATTCTTTCTCTAAGTACCACGGTACTTATCTAGGTATCTCCCCTAGATTAATCCTCTACTCAAATCCCATAAAAGGATTCCAACTAAATATTCTCACTCATCACATACTCAAAAGCACATCGCATATAACAACAATCCCTAGGCTAAGGCATCACAAATCAGACCACTCTAGTCCTAAGATATGAATTACCTGGCCTGTCTCTAGCATGCAATAACATCTCATAAAGTGCATCATAAATATCTCACGACACAAAAGTAAGGGTATTTTGGGAAATCACCGTTCGGGCTCTGGCTGATTGTACACACTGCTCTTTCTCGCTTTCTCTTTGAACTCTTATTCTCTTTCGAAAATTATTTCTTTGAAAACTTTTCTTACTTCCTCAGTTTGAGTCCAGATTTACCCGAAGGCGCATCTGAATCCCTCAAACCAAGGCTCTGATACCAACTTGTAACGCCGAAAATTTCAAAACAATTTTTCATTTAAAAATAATCGTTTAATTCTTAAAATACTTTGCTTAAAATCTCATTCATAATCGAATTACAAAACATAACTCCATTTTCACTTGCATAATAAACCAGGATCCTCAAAACATGACTCTTTCTATGGTGTGTACAATCGAGTCGGTGCCGTCCCGTGATCCTGAGAGAAACCGGAAACACATAACACGAAACACTGTAAGCACGAAGCTTAGTGCGTTCCCCAAAATACCACACATACACACATTAAACACTTGAGGCTATAACTCTGTAGGTCCGTGGACCCTACTCTATGAACCCTCTGGTTCTAACTCTGTGAACCTTCCGGTTCTAACTCTGTAAACATGCACAGCATAAATCACATAGAAATAATGCAGTACAACACATAGCATTCAAATACTCTGTCACATAACTCTGGTTACCTACTCAAGGTAAAGTATAGTGAGAAGACTCACCTCGCGTATCTCGATAACTCGCAAATCCCGGAAATCACTCGCGCTCGATCCTCCTATAACACAATATATCTCTAATTAACACTTTCACAACTAAGGTTGACTACCCCTATCAAGTCAACACTGGTCAACTCTGATCAACGGTCAACGGTCAACTTTGACCGGACTCGGCGAGTGCACTAGAGCGACTCGGCGAGTCTATACATGTTCACTGACTCCCTAGGATCCTCTCTTGACACGTCGAGTACTTCCCTGACTCGATGAGTTCCACCTGACATGAATCGCGGGGCCACCACGACTCAACTCGCCGAGTCTCAAGAACAACTCGGCGAGTTCCAGCTTGACTCAGTCCACCTATCAACCCTCTCTGACTCTCCCTGGCTCACTGAGTCAACCCTTAACTCGGTAAGACCAGTCACTGAGTGGTTATGGACAATCTTTATGCTACTCGCCGAGTCTGTTCTTCGGACTCGGCAAGTCTAAGCCATGCATGAACTCAAACTCACTCCTGAGGTTAGATCCGTTCTAGTAACTCATAGATCCAGTCCTTCCAAGCACATTTATCACGTAAAGTTACAATCTTGGTGCTCATGCAAAGGTCCAAAGGCCTTATTTGATGATATGGTGTCTAGAATGCTATTCTAAGCTCATGGCCTCCATTAACACTCATAAAGCTTGAGGGAAAAGAGTCCCTGGACCTCTTTGGGTCCAGATCTAAAGCATCAACACAAAAAGAGGCCAATTACTCCATGAATCATTCCACAAAGAAGCCCTAACTCTAAGATTTACACAAAGGGCTGAGAAAGGAACGAATGGTTACCTCAAATGAAGTCTCTGGACTCAGGAATCACTGGATTAGCACCTTCTTTGGTCTTCTCTTGCCTTGATCCTCTTCTATATGCAAAATCACCCACAAGTAATGTAGGATCTTCCTTTTTTCTCTCACAAAACGCTCAAGGATTCTTTTAGGGTTCTCTCTGGGGTTGGTGGCCGCAAATGACGGCCATAAGTCCCTTTAAATAGGTCTCATACCCTAAAATTTAGGGTTTCATTAAACAGCGTGGACTCGCCGAGTCCGGACGCGAACCCTTTCCCAAACCGCAATCATACTCGGCGAGTTTGAGCTCCAACTCGCCGAGTCTCCTCACAAAACACCAAAATTAAGAAGAATAAATAATACCTGGGAATCTGGGTTGTTACATATCCAGAAGACAGCGTTTAGAGCTCGTTATGGGCATTACGAGTTCGTGGTGATGCCTTTTGGACTCACCAATGCACCAGCTGCGTTCATGGATCTCATGAACAGGGTTTGCAGGTCGATGCTGGATCGGTCGGTGAACGTATTCATTGATGATATTTTGGTGTATTCGAGGTCTAGAGAACAACATGAGGAGCATTTGAGGGACATCCTTGGAGTTCTGAGATCGGAGAGGCTTTATGCCAAATTCTCCAAGTGTGAGTTCTGGTTACCGGAAGTTCAGATCTTGGGACATCTCGTCAACCAGAATGGGATATTGGTTGATCTGACCAAGATTGAGGCGGTCATGAGATGGGAGGTGCCGAGATTACCCATCGAGATCAAGAGCTTTCCGGGATTGGCCGGCTATTATCGAAGATTTATTAAGGATTTCTCCAAGATCGCCGTGCCACTTACCAAAATGACCCGGAAGGGTGTCGTTTTTTCCTGGGGTCCGGGGCAGCATACCTCATTTGAGACACTTCGCCAGAAGTTGTGCGAAGTCCCGGTGCTCGCACTCCCGGAAGGGATGGAAAATTTTGTGGTCTTCTGCGACACATCGATATCCGGTTTGGGAGCAGTGCTTATGCAGAGGGGGTATGTGATAGCATATGCATCTAGGCAGCTGAAGCCTCATGAATCAAAGTATCCCACCCACGATCTGGAGCTGGGGGTTGTGGTGTTCGCCCTCAAGATCTACCGTCACTATCTGTATGGTGTTTGGTGTACCATATACACGGACCACAAGAGTCTAAAGTACTTGATGGATCAGCCCAACCTGAATATGCGCCAGAGGAGATGGTTGGATGTGGTAAAGGATTATGATTGTGAGATCCTGTACCACCCGGGCAAGGCTTATGTTGTAGCCAATGCTTTGAGCCACAGGGCGAAAAGCACCCCGATATGAGATGTTTGTATGAGGTTGACAGTGATGACTCCGGTGTTGGACACCATTCGAGGGGCCCAGGCAGAGGCCGTGAAACCGGAGAACCGCAAAAGGGAGCGGATGATCGGGCAGGTATCGTAGTTCGTTACCAATAGTCGAGGACTTATGACTTTTTAGGGCCAGATTTGGGTACCGTTTGTGGGCGGAGCGCGTACCATCTTGATGGAGGATGCTCATAGGTCGAAGTTCCCGATCCATCCCGGGGCCACTAAGATGTTTTTGGACCTAAAGAAGGAGTATTGGTGGCCCTGTATGAAGAGGGATGTTGCATGGTTCGTAGAGAGGTGCTTGACCTGTCGTAAGGTTAAGGCCAAGCACCAGCGTCCGCTTGGTAAGCTGCAGCCGTTAGAGATTCCCGAGTGGAAGTGGGAGAGCAGATTACCATGGATTTTATCACCAAATTGCCAAGGATTGCTAAAGGTGTCGATGCAATTTGGGTGATTGTGGACATGTTGACGAAGAGCGCTCACATTCTTTCTATCAGTGAGAGCTCTTCTGCTGAGAGGCTGGCAGAGCTGTATGTGAAGGAGGTGGTATCGCGTCATGGAGTTCCGATCTCGATTGTTTTAGATCGAGATGTGCGATTTAGTTCTAGATTTTGGAAGAAGTTTCACGAGGAGTAGGGTACGAGGCTGCATTTCAGTACCACATGTTTCCCCCTTTGCGTAATCGAAAGATCTGACCTGGGACACAACATATGCATCTCTATTTCTATGCATCTCTCTCTATGCTACTTTCTATCTATCTATGTTAGTCATATGCTGCCACATCTGTATTATCGGAAGATCCAACCTGGGACACAACATATGCATCTTTTTATCTCTCTATCCCTCTATTTGTGTTAGTCATATGTTGTCCCCTCTGCGTGATTGGAAGACATCCGACTTAGGATACAACATATGCATTTCTATATCTATCTTGTCTCTCAAATAATTGAGCACTCACCTAAAGTAAAGATCTCTTTGTAATTCCTTGATTGCTAGGGTATGTCGTGAGCTGGGGAACACGTTCTAGTGAGCTTAAAATTGAATTGATTCATGATCAAAGGTTCTCTGTAGATCTCGCTGCTAAATTTAAGTGGACAACAATATCCTTGGTCGTCGTCAGCAAAATGGTCTATTTAGGAATATAGTTTCAATGTCTTGTCACCTATAATTTGTCAAACTTACAAATATCCTTTTTTGTTGAAGTGGTCCACGATATTGGTGATTGACCAAAGCTAAAAATACATGTGTGTGCTGATAAACGATATTGAATTGCTTGTCAACTTTGATCCCAAAAGTTTATGTTTTGTACATTTTGTATCATATTTTTGTTTTTGTTAAATTTGTTCCTATTTATTCTCTATGCACAAATTTAGGGGAGAATTAAAAAAAACAACAAAAATCAGAATATTAAAAAAAATCAAAAAATATGTTTATTTATGTTTCAATTTCCTTTTTTAGAAAATTAAAAATCTAAAAATATTTTATTTTTACTTTTGAGTGTCTTTTTAATTTTATTATTATTTCTTAGTTATTTCTATTGTGTGCTAAGTTTATTCTTACTTTTAGTTTTATTATCTAAAAGTTTTGTTTGTCTTAAATAGCGAATTCAAAAAGAAGAAGAGACTCATGGAGACTGCATCGGAATTTTCTGAGCAAGGAGAAGAAACTTGGAAAGGAGTTGATGGCTATTACACATCACTCTATCTTTCTAAGAACTGTACAAATTGTCAGTTAGGCAGTATCTTTCTAAGAACTGTTATATTTAAGGAATTAAAAGTCTGAAACTGTACATATGCCATGGCACCAGGGCGGTGCAACTCGCAAGGAACGATTATCGTTGAACATTTTGCCAAGGGCCAAGTTAAATTGTTAACTTGAAAAACTGTTGTAATACCCTATTCCTGGCATGCCTTTAATTCAAGTATTTATTATGTTTTTCTCTAGGACTCGACGAGCTGGAGGCCCAACTCGTCGAGTAGAGTCATGATCCACGGGAAGTTTAAATATTATACTCGACGAGTCGGGAGACCGACTCAGTGAGTAGACGTTGTTTGAGTGAAACCCTAAATTGAGGGTTTGCACCCTATTTAAACACATTATAACCCCTTAACTCAGCCCCCATCATCCAGGGCAAACCCTAAATCGAAACCCTAGCCTTTTTTAGTGTTCTAAGGTCATTTTATGCATTTTGGTGGTTTGTGTAGATTGAGAAGAGAAAGGAGCTCGGGAGTTCAAGTTGGAGCTTGGAGATCTAGAGATTGTGTTCCATTTCTATCTCATTTAAGGCAAAAAGCTCCAATATTTCTCTTCCATGTAAATAATCATCTTTAGGGATTGGATCTTTGTATATTTAGGGCTTTCTAAGCCATAATGACGCCAACTTTGTTTCCATAAACACCCCATGCATCTTGTAGACCATCTTTTACGGCTTTTTGAGCCAAAGATGCCATGCGTGTGCACCGAGATTGAGACTTTATTTGTAAAATGGACATTAGGAGGCTAGATCTATAGTTTTGATGTGTTAAAACCCATTTAAATTGACTGTATAGTAATGGTCAAGGATGAACTCGGCGAGTCGGGGTATAATGACCACTAAATCCCTTCTATCGAAGGAACAAATGATAGTGTGGAAGGTTCCCCAATTGTTTAGGCTCTTAAGCGACCTGGGAATCATGGGACTCGGTGATTGCTAGAACACACTCGACGAGTCCAAGGCAATCTCCCATTCTCTGAAGATCGACTCGACGAGTTGTTCTTACAACTCGGCGAGTCATAGACTGGACGTATTCATATGCTGAAGATGAACTCGATGAGTTGAAGGAAGAACTCGCCGAGTCTGTTGAAGATTGATTGAATTGTTGTTGAAGATGAACTCGTCGACCTTTTGCTAGAATCGAAGAGTGGGGATGGGTTTGAAGTATTAGGTGGACGAAGGGACTTTTTTGAGTTGGTGGACCAACTCGACGAGTCTGGTCAACCAAAGAGTTGACTTGACCAGGGTTTGACTTTGACTTGGATTCAAGTTGACCCTTAAAGGGGTTGTGGGTACAAATTGATAACTTAGAAGGGTTTTCGTGTAGGGATTGAGGAGTCGAGGAGAGCCAACTTTCACACCGAGGAGAGTGTAGACGCTACACGACATCAAGGTGAGTTACCTTCCAGTAGGGGTGGGTCTAAGGCTAACAATGTCGGCCGACCAACAAGAGTAATTTATAGATCATTGTCTTTGTGATAATTATCTTGGTATGCTTATGTGATATGCTTATGAGATATGCTTATGTGATATGCTTATGAGATATGCTAATGAGATATTCTTATGTGATATGCTATGTGAGTTAGTGGTAGTAGCAAGGGATAGCTTTTCCCTGACTTGGTCGTTGGGACCAAAGGGTAGGTCAGTTCCCCATATATGCTTCACTGTATGATTATATTTTGTTATTGTATGATAGAGGTAGGGGTGAAATAGTACCTGATGCCAGTTGAGATAGACCGAAGGGTAGTCGGCACCCTAGAGCGGCCTGACATGGGTAGGTCAGCACCCCAGAATGGCTTGACATGGTTAGGTCAGCACCCCAAAATGGCTTGACATGGGTAGGTCGGGCACCCCAGAATTTCTTGACAGTATGTATGCTTTGTGATTGTATGGTCTGTGGTATGATGGGGGAAATCACTAAGCTTTGTGCTTATAGTTTCAGTTTTGGTTTCAGGGACCTCTTCATCCATGGGGAAGGAGTCGGCGGCGTAGCAGCGCATCACACAGACATACACACATTTGATTTCCGCATTGAGTTTTCTAGGAATGTACTCTGATTTATACTACTGTTCGATGTTGTGATTTTTAGACTTATTCATGATGGTTTATGGGTTGATAGTATATTGACAATGTTTTTAGTAAACGTATATATAATTTACTTAATTGTAAACGAGATTTTTTGGACTCAAAAATTGGGATGTTACAAGTTGGTATCATAGCCTTAGTTTGAGGGATTTGGACACACCCTCGGGGGGGGGGGGGGGGGGGGGGGTCTGAACTCAAACCAAGGGCTTGAAGGATTTTTTTACAAGGAAATAGTTTTTTCTAAAATCTAAATTAAAGAGTTTTGAGAAAGACGAGGTGTGTGATGCATGCGACCGGTCAATCTCAAGTATGTTTTCTCTAAGATATCCATACTTGTTATGTGTTTATGACAACTGCATGCTAGATTAGGGCTAAGGATCTAGGAGGATGTCTTGTATGCCTATTATGTGTTCATGAGAACTGCATGCTAGATTAGGGCTAAGGATCTAGGAAGGATGCCCTGTATGCCTGCTATAGGAGCTCATTGAACCGTATGTTAGAGCTTTTAGTTAACAGTGAGATAGCCTTATTAGGTTATGCTCGATTTGGTTACTCAATGCACGAATGTTTCTTGCTTTGTTCTAAAGAGGTTCTGGCTAACTTTAACTAACTAGTAAGCGAATATGTAACAGTATCGTGACCTAGTTAAGGAAAGGGGGTAGGGACCCCTAGTGCAGCAGTGTGACAACCCGAAACTTCTACCGAATACATATAGTCAGTTAATCTAATTTAAACTCGTTTCTGTTATCTCTTAACACTGATTAAGGGTTCATTTAAGCGTTCTAAGCTTGAGTGCAACCAAGGTCAAAATTAGGAATGAGTCAGCAAATCGTATAGTGACGAAATCAGGCCATACACCCATGTTGTAGGAGTGCGCGGCCGCACACATCGGTGTACAGTTGTACACACTCCTCATGGTCACACACCCACCCTTATATAAAGCGTATACCCCTTTCCTTTCATTCCTTTAACACCTTGGCAGCACACAACATCATTTCTCTCAAGCTTCTTCAACCACAAACCCTCTGAAGGCTTCAAAAACGTGAGTAATCCATCCCTTAGCTTGTTGAGCTTGAAGAACCACTTAATCTAAGCGTTGAATCATTGAGTCCCGTCATGTTCACCACCTCTTTGAAGGAGTGCGGCCGCACACCCACATAAGGTGGCCTCACGCCCCTAAAAGACCCTCCAAAGTGAGAGTTGGACTTCCATATTCGAGTTGGACATGAACCTAGCTTTGCTACACCTTATAATTAGAAATTTTGGATATCATAATTTAGGGTGTACGACTGCACACACCTATGTACGGCCGCACACCCATAGCCGTACACACCTTTAAGGTCGCCATACACCTCCCTCATGCAATCCTTTAAAGTTCTTGCACTTAGTGTAAGTAGTCCCAATTTCTTAGAGTGGTTATCCATCACATTTAGCAGAGAAATACCTTCATTTGACTCCTTTATGTGTCATTACATGTTAATTAAGATAAAATCATGTTCAAGGCTTCACTTGAACATCCTGCATTCCGTATCGATCCTTCATTCAAACGGCCAGAGGTGAGTTCATACCCCTACGCTTTTCCGAGTTTTTCATGTTTTTAGGGGGGGAATACAATAAAAAGTACAAGGAAACTTGTGCTCAAAGTATATTATTTTGTTTAAGATAATTATATCTTCAAAATGCTTTTAGCACGGAAAACAGTTTTACCAAACGATTAACAAATCAACTCGTAGGAACAGTTTTCTAAATTAGAGAAATGAACCTATGAATCATGGAGAAAAATGTATCCTTTTATAAAGGATTCATGCTAATCACAAAAGGATTTTCTATATTATTACTTGTAAATTTGTTAGT
Organism: Lactuca sativa; assembly: GCF_002870075.4. Taxonomy (NCBI): domain Eukaryota; kingdom Viridiplantae; phylum Streptophyta; class Magnoliopsida; order Asterales; family Asteraceae; genus Lactuca; species Lactuca sativa. Next base: position 86,665,289 of record NC_056627.2, on the reverse strand, counting down.
CTAAGTTGTAGACACGTCCTTGGTAACACTCACCACAAGAATCAGAGTGTAGGACTAGCAATTGTGACCAGTATCTCTTGTAGGGAGAGCATGACTGTTGTGCATAGATCTATACGGTACTGGCAATGCCGCACCTGTCTGCTAGCTACAGTCGGATCGGCAGGTCTACAGGTGACAAAGTCATAAAGGATACTGGCCGTTGCGGGCCATATCCTGTCGGTTATGGTTATAAAACTCGCAACCTAGATAGCAGAAATTTGCTTTTGTAGTAATGAATCAAGTGAACTAACCTCAAAGTAATAACCGATTTGATTACTGGAGGGTATTAATAGTACCTTCAGGATTTAGTTCATCACATTTTCTTTTATTAGTTTTATTTACGTAATAGGGCTAATATACCTCACTGGGAGTAACCAGGGTTTTTAAATGAAAACTACGTTTATCGATATAAGTATGGTAGATACTTGTACACCTCAGTTTAGAACGGATAACCAACCACCAACTTTTAGGGAAAACATATGATTTTCCTGGGATAACACGGCTTTTCATAAACAGATTGTTTAACATGCAACTAACGGATATTCATATTCATTCCATGACTCCTTGGATTGTACATATCTTGTATGAATGTGGAAGTCATGGAAGGAATGGGTTTTCAAACACACTTTTCATAACAAAATATAGGATTTTCTTGAGGAACATTTTTCAAAAGGATTAAAGAAACAATTTCCACCAAAACTAAATGCTTATGAACTCACCAGCATTATGTTGATATTCTTTCAAAACTGCTTGTATTCTCAGGGGTTTAGTAGACAGGTACTTCCAGGACTTTTGGAGACGTCGGCACGTTAGAGTCATGTCTTTCTATTTTACTTTGCATAAGAACAAAACTTTGTATTAAGACAGTGTAAACCTTTTTCATATATGTATTCAATGTTTAGTTGTCTTTACTATCCTTGCTATGATACAACTATTGTGATACCACGCATGACGTCAACCACCCCCGAATGTTTCCGCCGTTCCGGTTTGGGGGTGTGACAAGCTGATGGTGGAGAGTAGGTCTGAGGGTGCCCTAGGAAAGCCTAGGATGAGATTGGTTGGAGAGGGATAATGGTTAAGGGACTTGGTGCAGTTGAGGCCGTAACGCCCCATTTCTGGTATGTGATTTAAATAAAGTAATTTTCATTTCTTAGGGGTACTCGATGAGTCGGTAACCCAACACGTCGAGTAGACACAGGATTTGAACGCGGTTTAAGTTGGCAGCTCGTCGAGTCCATATTCTCGGACTCGGTGGGTCTGCCAGTCTGGATAAAACTTTAATTTCAAGGGTTTTCACCCTATTTAAATGTCATTATAGCCCCAAAACCAGCCTCCTTCACTCCCTAGAGACTTATTCCTGAAACCCTAGCCTCTTTGTAGTGTGTGTGAGTGATCTTTTTCTTGTGAAGTAACTTTTGGTGCATTTTGGAGCAAGGAAAAGAAGGTGAAGGTAAAAGAACTCAAGGAAGAAGAAGTAGATCCAGAATACACCCTCTTTGGCCATCCCTTCTTGTAATAGAGTTTCCATCTTGATTATTGTGCTAATAGATCTAGTTTGTTCCCAAATTGTTGGTTTTAAGGTCAAAAACCCCAAATCCTTTGTGATAAAGCCTTGTGATCGAGTCCTATCTTAGATCTAGCCTCTCTTGAGCTCCAGAAGCTCAAGGAGACCACCTTTTGGCAGCCATGGCTTTGTTTTAGTCAAGTAACCCCCCTATAATAGCAAATTATGAGTGTTATTGCTTCATTGCATCTTAGATACACGTAGAGTTAGCAACTTTACGTGTTCAGATAGTCCCATAATATCGGATATACGAATTAGATGCACTAAAGTTGATTAGAAACGACTATATGGAATTTGCATGCAAAGGACTCAGTGAGTCATTCTTCTGACTCGACGAGTTGGTTCGCAAGTCTTATATTCTCTTTTTAGTAATAGCGAGACTGTGTAGTGAGTAGAGTAAGGACTCAGTGAGTTAAGATTTGGATATGGAAGTAGACGGACTCGACGAGTTGTTCATACGACTCGGCGAGTCATACACTGGGTGTGTTCTTCTGTTAAAGGGGAACTCGACGAGTTGTTCATACAACTCGGCGAGTCGGATGAAGTTAGACTCAATGTTATTATTGAAGAAGAACTCATTAATTCTTTGCCAAACTCGACGAGTAGAAGCAGGTAGAGGATTAGAATGGATGATACGGATTCGGCGAGTCCGCGGCCCAACTCGACGAGTCTAGTCAACTGAAAGTTGACTTTGAACAGGAAGTTGATTTGACCTGGGGTAAATAGTCATTTTACCCTGAGATTAGTTATCAGTATTTGATTTAGTGTTTATGGGAGTTGTAGCAGGGGAGTTCCAGAGCAGTAGTCAGACAGTTTCAGATCTAGCATCTCAGCAGCCAGCGTTACGAGGTGAATTTTCCTTCCAATAGGAATGGGTCTACGACCATAATGCCGACCCGTTAGTCAGCAGTAGTTCCGGACTTTGGTCCGTTGCAGTAGTTTGGTGTGGTTGATGTCTTTATGATCCAAGCATGTCTTTGTGTTATGTGCTCTAGACTTCGGTCTGATGCAGTATACAGTTTATGTGTTATGTTAGTTGATATGTTTTTGCTATGCTATGTCTAGTTAGTTTCCAGACTTCGGTCTGATGCAGTTTCCGGACTTCGGTCCGATGTAGAGGGCAAGGCCCTGGTTAGTTTCCGGACTTCGGTCCGATGTAGAGGTCAATGCCTTGGTTAGTTCCGGACTTCAGTCCGATGTAGTTTCCGGACATTGTTCCATTGCAGAGGGAAAGGCCCTAGTTAGTTTCCGGACTTCGGTCCGATGCAATTTCTGGATTTTGGTCTGATGTAGTGCTCAAGGCCCAGTATGTGCTTTATATGTTATTGTATGTTATGTTATAGTTTGGGGGAGCTCACTAAGCTTCGTGCTTACAGTTCAGTTTTGGTTTCAGGTACTTCAGCTAGCAAGGGGAAGGGCTCAGGATGATGGCATGACACCCACCACAGTTTAGCATGGGAGTTAAACTTTGATATTTTGTTATGATTTGACATCAGTTGCGATATGAGACATATTTTATGATATTTTGAGATACACGACTTATGGTTTTATTATATGATATTTTGATATTATGGTTTCAGTAATGTGTTAAAACAAAAAAAAAATTAGCTTGTATTTTTGGGATGTTTCAAGTTGGTATTAGAGCCTTGGTTTGAGGGATTCAGGCACACTTTTGAGTGTGACTGGACTCAAACTAAGGAAATGGTAAAAGGTTTTCAAAAAGAAAATTTTTTTCAAAAGAATTTTTGAAAAAATAGAAAAAGGGTGTGGTGCATGTGATCAGCCGAGCTCAAGTAAGTACTCCCAAATTACCCATACAAGTTTATATTATGAGTATATGTTTCAGTTTCAGTAGAACAACATGCTAGAATATGACTAAGCATCTAGGAGGATGCCTTACGTGCCTACTTTATGTGCTTCAGCTTCATGAGAATTGCATGCTAGTATTGAGTAGACAGTAGTAGGATAGCCTTTTAGGGTTATGCCTGATAATATGATCCTAGCATTGTATGCTAGTACAGTTTCTCGTTATGAGGATAGATATGCTTGAGTAGTTTCATGTGTTTGAATGCTGCTTGCTTTGTGCTTTGTGGGACTCTGAGTGCTGGGAGTTAGCCAGTAGGTGAATACATCACATCACATGTGATCAGGGTTGAATAATCTTAGACTACTGGATTTATCCCTACTGCGCAGCTCTTGTTTGAGTCTAACCGTTGTAGGAACGAGTCTTTTACTCGAAGGATTATCTGAGCCTCGTCACATGTGATGGAATTCAGGTGATGACTAATTGGCATTACAAGGAGACCTTTAGCAGTTGAGGACTGGTTTTGGTTGAGTCAGAGATTTCCCTAGGGCAAGCCTAGGATGAGAGTAGCAGAGATCAGTATTAGTAGTAGTGACTTAGTGGAGTCGAGGCAGTTCTTGAGGAAAGTACGGATAGATGTGGAAGGTAGTATGGGCCCGTACTACTGAAAGCAAAGGATCCGTACTTGAATCAAGGAAGGCCAAGGCGAGACCAAGAAACTTGTAGTAATAGTGATCCCTCGAGATATATCAGTATTTCTGACGTTTGTCGCTATGTGTTTCAGAATGGTGGTTTTACGCCCTAGACCAGCAGTCGATAGTTTAGGTGCCGGTGAGGGACCAGGATTAGGCTCGGGGCCGAGCATTTGGATGAGCAGACTAGGGAGTTTCTCTCTTCATAGATTACTCGTATCATACTTGAGTAGACTCCTGTGATCTTTGGTTTGATCAAGGAGGGTATTTTGGAGCTAATGGATGACAGGTTGAGCACCTTTCGTGCTGAGGTGGCGACCATGATGGGGTCGCGCACACTCACTTTCAGGGAATTTATAGCTTGTGGTGCTCCTAACAATCATGGGGCACGGGACCCGTTAGCGAGTATTAGGTGGTTGGCAGATGTCACCAAAGTATTCCGCACCAGCAGATGTCCCGAGGAGGACAAGGTCAGATCAACATCCTGTCTTCTGAAGGACATGGCACGAGATTGGTGGGAGGAGATCGGGCATGTCATCGGGGATGACCCAGCGCATGATGCGATGACTTGGGCTGATTTTACAACCAGGTTCAGAGTCGAGTTTGCACCGGTTATTGAGGTGCACAAGTTAACCAGGGAGTTTCAGGATATTACCCAGACTACAGAGACAGTGGCGGAGATTACCGCTAAGTTCAGGAGAGGGATCTTCCCGTTCCTCAGTACGCAGTTGATGAGGAAATGAAGAAGGCTCATTATCATGAGATGTTGCGGAGTGATATTCGCCAGTTTGTGAGCTGGTCCAACTGTAAAACGCTGCATTACATGATTGCTAGGGCTCGTGAGAGAGAGATTGATTTAGAGATGGAGAAGAAGAGGAAGCCAGAGGCGACATATGGAACAGGGAGTTCGGGAAAAAAGCCCATGGTATCAGATCACAGATCTATATGACAGCAGAGCCATTGTCGGTGTGGCAACTGTGGGAGATTGCATGATGGGGTGTGCAAGGCAGGTAGTACCGGTTGCTAAAAGTGCAGTCGGACCGGGCATGTGAGCAGAGATTGTACAGCTACTATCACCACCACAAGATATGATCTGATTTGCTTCCATTGCAATCAGAGGGGACATAAAAAGTCCCAGTTTCTGAGTTTAGCAGCAGCAGGGAAGGTGGTGGCACCTGCCCCTGCAATATCGAGGATTACAGACGGCCGTCAGGGCTGGAGTGAGACACCAGTGGCGAAAGTAGAGCTTTTCAGATGATAGCAGAGGAGGCGCGAGCAACTCCTGACGTGGTGATGGGTATGTATTTTTCTCTTATCTCTTTATTGATATTGTTTGTCTCTTATGTTTATATGTTTTATATAGGGTCGTTCTTAGTGAACTCCATTTCAGCTACAGTATTGTTTGATTTGGAAGCTACCCGATCATTTGTTTCGCTTGCGCTTAGCAAGAGGTTTAGTAGAGCTCCCGCGGGAGCTGGATTGTCCACCTGAGGTTGAGATAGCTGATGACAAGACCTTCAGGGTCATGAGAGTACATAAGGGGGGTTCGCTTCGGTTATTTGATGAGCAGTTTTCGGTAGACCTGGTTCCTATTCCCCTGCGAGGAAACAAGGTTATAGTGGGTATGGATTGGCTGAGCCTCAATGTGGCAGTGATAGATTACGACCTGCAGTTGGTGAGGGTTCGCACTCCCTGTGGGGGAGAGTTAGTGATTCAGGGTGAAAGGCGAAAACGCGGACCAATTCTTTGTTCGACAGTAAGAGCGAGGCGCTACTTTCAGCAAGGTTGCGCGGGGTACGTCGCCTATATTTTAGACGCCCAGGAGAAGGGCAAGGCGACAGTTGACGATGTACCGGTAGTACAAGAGTACCCAGATGTATTTGCAGAGGATTTGCCTAGAATACCTTGTGAGAGACAGGTTGAGTTCAGGGTTGACCTGGTTCCTAGTGCGGCTCCGATAGCCACAGCACCATATCAGTTGGCTCGTCCAGAGATGCAGAAGTTGTCTATGCAGCTGCAAGAGCTATTAGACAAGGGTTTTATTAGACCGAGCAGTTCACCATGGGGATCCCCGATCCTATTTGTGAAGAAGAAGGATGGGTTGCACCGTATGTGTATAGATTACCGAGAGTTGAATAAGGTAACGGTGAAGAATCGTTACCCACTTCCAAGGATAGATGACTTGTTTGATCAGCTTTAGGGAGCATGTTGGTTCTCCAGGATTGATTTGCGCTCCGGGTAACATCAAATGCGGGTAAGAGGTGAGGATATGAAGAAGACCTCTTTTAGGACCCACTATGGTCATTATGAGTTTGTGGTGATGTCGTTTGGGCTCACCAATGCTCCAGCCGCGTTCATGGATCTCATGAATCGCATATACAGGTCGATGTTGGATCGGTATGCGATAGTGTTCATCGACGGCATCTTGGTTTATTTCAAGACTCAGGAGCAGAACGAGCAGCACCTGAGGGAGGTGCTAGAGACTTTAAGAAGGGAGAGACTTTTCGCGAAGTTCTCCAAGTGTGAGTTCTGGTTGCGCGAAGTGCAGTTCCTCGGGCACCTCGTCAACTAGAAAGGTATACTATTAGATCCTGCCAAGATAGAGGTCGTGATGTGGTGGGAGGTCCCGAGGTCTCCATCTGAGATTCAGAGCTTCATAGGATTGGCAGGGTACTACAGGAGATTCATCCAGGATTTCTCCAAGATAGCAGTTCCACTCACGCGACTGACCAAGAAGTTGGTGGTCTTTCGTTGGGGGGCTGAGCAGCTAGCATCATTTGAGACCCTCGGACAGAGATTGTGCGAGGCGCCGATTCTTACCCTACTCGAGGGAAGAGGGTTTTGTAGTTTACTGTGATGCTTCGATCACAGGTATGGGAGCAGTGTTGATGCAGCAGGTCCTTGTGATAGCTTACGCCTCTAGACAGTTGAAGCCTCATGAGGCTAACTAACCGACACACAATTTAGAGTTGGGGTGCAGTGGTGTTTTCCCTCAAGATTTGGCGACATTACCTCTATGGGGTCCACTGTACCATTTACACAGATCACAAGAGTTTGAGGTACCTCATGAATCAGCTGAATTTGAACATGAGGTAGCGCCGATGGTTAGAAGTGGTAAAGGATTATGATTGTGAGATCCTTTATCATCCGGGTAAGGCCAACGTAGTAGCCGACGCCCTGAGCCGCAAGGCGATAGTAGCCCCGATCAGGGATATTTGTTTGAGGATGACAATGATTACTCCCTTGTTGGAGTAGATTAGAGAGGCAGGTTGAGGGACTGAAGGAGGAGAGGCAGAAGTGTGAGAGGATTGTGGGCCGAGTAGCCTCCTTTGACTATGACAGTCGAGGATTGTTGACCCTTCATGGGAGAGTATGGGCACCGTATTGGGGCAGAGTACGGCAGGTGTGGATGGACGAGGCTCATCAGTCTCATTTCTCCATCCACCTAGGGGCGACGAAGATGCACAGAGATCTTTGACCCGACTATTGGTGGCCCTGCATGAAGCAGGACGTGGCCTGGTATGTGGAGAGATGCCTGAACCAGGAAGGTCAAGGCGGAACATCAGAGACCCCACGACAAGATGCAGCTCTTAGACATTCCTGTGTGGAAATGGGAGGAAATCACCATCGATTTAATTACTAAGCTTCCCAGGACCGCACGTGGAGTAGATTCGATTTCGGTCATAGTGGATCGGCTGACCAAGAGCGCGATTTTCATACAGATTCAGGAGAGCATATCGGCCGAGAAGCTAGCTGATATTTATGTGCGAGAGGTAGCGGCACGGCATGGAGTGCCTATTTCGGTAGTTTTAGACCGAGACGTCTGTTTCACTTCCAGGTTTTGGAAGCGGTTTCATGAAGAGATGGGGACTCGTCTTCATTTCAGCACCGCCTTCCACTCTCAGAAGGACGGGCAGAGCGAGAGGACGATTCACACTCTCGAGGACATGCTTCGGGCATGTGTCCTAGATTTCGGTGGCAGTTGGGATACGTATCTTCCATTAGCGGAATTTTCGTATAATAACAGTTACCATGCTAGTATTGATCGCCCTCCTTTCGAGATACTCTACGGGACAAAGTGTAGAACCTCGACTTGTTGGGGCGTGGTCGGTCAACGAGTCATCGGGAGTACCGAAGTGGTGCTAAAGACCACATAGTTGATCTAGCAGGTCCGTAGCAGACTGCAGACTTCACAGAGTCGGCATAAGAGTTACGCCGATAGGAGGCGTACAGACTTGGAGTGTCAGGTGGGCGATATGTCCTCCGGAAGGTATCACCCTGGAAGGGTGTTATGAGGTTCCAGAAGAGGGGAAAATTGGGCCCCAGGTTCATTGGTCCTTTTAGGGTTTTGGCACGGGTGGGTCGGGTTGCTTATCGGTTGGATCTTCCAGTAGAGCTTAGCCAGATCCACAACACTTTCCATGTTTCTCAGTTAAGGAAGTGTTTGGTGGACGAGACAACAGTTGTACCCATGGAGGATATTCAGGTTGATAGCAACTTGAATTATATTGAGAGGCCCGTTGCGATCTTGGATCGGAAAATGAAGACCTTGAGGAACAAGGTAGTCCAGCTAGTGAAGGTGTAGTGACAGCATCGGAAGGGTTCAGAGTGGACGTGGAGGCCGAGGAGAAAATGAGGGAGCATTATCCAAAGGTATTTATAAATTCAGCAACATCAGACTTCGAGGACGAAGTTTAGGATAAGTGGGGGAGAGTTGTAACGCCCTATTTGTAGTATGTGATTTAAATAAAGTAATTTTCATTTCTTAAGGGGTGCTCGAAGAGTCAGTCGCCCGACTCGTCGAGTAGAGACTGGATTTGCATGTGGTTTAAGTTGGCAACTCGATGAGTCCATATTATCAGACTCAGCGAGACTGCCGGTCTGGATGAAACCCTAATTTCAAGGGTTTGCACCCTATTTAAACATGATTATAGCCCCAAACCAGCCTCCTTCACTCCCTAGAGACTTATTCCCGAAACCCTAGCCTCCTCTTAGTGTGTCTGAGTGATCTTTGCCTGGTGAAGGAACTTTTGGTGCTTTTTGGAGCAAGGAGAAGAAGGAGAAGGTAGATGAACTCATGGAAGAAGAAGTAGATCCAAAATACACTCCTCTTTGGCCATCCCTTCTTGTAATAAAGTTTCCATCTTGATTATTGTGCTAATAGATCTAGTTTGTTCCCAAATTGTTGGTTTTAAGCTCAAAAACCCCAAATCCTTTATGATAAAGCCTTGTGACCGAGTCATATCTTAGATCTAGCCTCTCTTGAGCTCCAGAAGCTCAAGGAGACCACCTTTTGGCAGCCATGGCTTTGTTTTAGTCAAGTAACCCCCCCATAATAGAAAAGTATGAGTGTTATTGCTTCATTGCATCTTAGATACACGTAAAGTTAGCAATTTTACGTGTTCAGATAGTCCCAGAATCTTGGATCTACGAATGGGATGCACTAAAGTTGATTAGAATCGACTGTATGGAATTTGCATGCAACGGACTTGGCGAGTCATTCTTCTGACTCGACGAGTTGGGTCGCGAGTCTTAGATTCTCTTTTCAGTAGTAGCAATTTTGTGTGGTAAGTAGAGTAAGGACTTAGTGAGTTAAGACTTGGATCTTGAAGCAGACGGACTCGACGAGTTGTTCATACGACTTGGCGAGTCATAGACTAGTGTGTTCTTCTGTTGAAGGGGAACTCGACGAGTTGTTCATAAAACTCGACGAGTCAAATGAAGTTAGAATCGATGTTAGTATTGAAGCAGAACTCGTTGAGTCTTTGCCAAACTCGACGATTAGAAGCAGGTAGAGGATTAGAATTGATGATAGGGACTCGGCGAGTTAGCGGCCCAACTCGGCGAGTCCGGTCAACTGAAAGTTGACTTTGACCAGGAAGTTGACTTGACCTGGGGTAGATAGTCATTTTACTCTAAGATTAGTTATCAGTATTTGATTTAGTGTTTATGGGACTTGTAGCCGAGGAGTTCCGGAGGAGTAGTCAGACAGTTTGAGATCTAGCATCTCAGTAGCCAGCGTTACGAGGTGAGTTTTCCTACCAGTAGGAATGGGTCTACCGCCACAACTCCAACCGTTTAGTCAGCAGTAGTTCCGGACTTCGGTCCGATGCAGTAGTTCAGTGTGCTTGATGTCTTTGTGATCCAAGCATGTCTTTGTGTTATGTGTTTCGGACTTCGGTCCGATGCAGTATGCAGTTTATGTGTTATGTTAGTAGATACATTTTTGCTATGTTATGTTCAGTCAGTTTCCGGACATCGGTCCGATGCAGTTTCCGGACTTCGATCCGATATAGAGGGCAAGGCCCTGGTTAATTTCCGGACTTCGGTCTCACGTAGAGGGCAATGCCCTGGTTAGTTTCGGACTTCGGTACGATACAGAGGGCAAGGCCCTAGTTTTCCGGACTTCGGTCCAATGCAGTTTCTGGACTTCGGTCCGATGCAGTTTCCGGATTTCGGTCTGATGCAATGGTCAAGGACCAGTATGTGCTTTATATGTTATTTTTGTTGGATAAGGTGTCTAAGTCCATAACTATTTCGGGCTTGTACTTGACCCGACCCGGCATGGTCCATTTGGGTTGCATGGCACCATGCAATTGGATAGACTAAATGAGAGAAATAACACTTTGGAGATTATTAATATATTATAAGTTCTAATATATTAATAATATTATTTGATTAGTTGATCAAAGAATTAATTTGGAATTAATTAAGTGATCAAAGGATAACTAATTAAATATATGGGTTGATTGTGTAAATCATCCATATCTTGTATAGTGGGCTAAGAGGCTCCATGGATTATCAAGTTGGGTTCTACCCATAGGATGCTCCATGGATGCTCCATGGGAGTTACAAATCCATGGATCATGAAAATGAAGAGTCATGACACATTAGGGTTTACATGGTGTAACCCTAGATGTGTCAACACTATATAAGGATCCCATTCTCCACCAAAATCGGCACTACTACTACTACTACTAAGGAAACAAGAGGGCTTGGCCGATTTTGAAGTGTGTGTTATCTCAAGAGTCTTTCCAAGAGCATTTGGTGTTGTGTGAAGCATTTGAGGCATCACACTTGGGGTGCTAGGCTCACAAGGTTTCAAGGAACACAAGCAACAACAAGGTAAGTTATTCTATCTATGATTCAAGTTAAAATTGTTCCCCATGTATGCTAGATAGGAATATAACCTTGGAATTCAACTTTGCATGATAATTAGACAAACATAGATCCAAGGTTATTAGGGTTGCATGTACACTTAGGAAGTGTTAGAATGCTCAAAACCCATCAGTGGTATCAGAGCCTAGGCTTGTTTGTTTGTTATTTGTGCTTGAAAGTTGAAGAAAGTCGAAAATCTTGCTGTCTGACTGATGGACTCGGCGAGTCCATGGGGAGGACTCGACGAGTTCACGTGTATCTTCAACCTACTCGGCGAGTAGGTTTATGCACTCGGCGAGTAGGGTCGACAGAGTGCAGAATTTCGACTTGTGTTGCTGGAAATGGATTAGAATCATTACCCTAAAATGTTTTGGTACTTGAAAAATTATTTTAGAAGGTGTAATGTCTTTTCTAACTCATTTACAACAACTAGTTATCAAAATTACAAAGATTAAATGTGATTTTGATTCTTGAAAGTGTTCATATTCATGTTCTTGTTCTTATGATGTTTAGATGATCATAGGAATTATTTGTAACCTATGTGGTAGATTAATTCATGATCATAATGTGTTTTAATGGAGTCCATAACTTGTCCTCAAGTTATGGAAAACCAAAAGTCTCTTGGATTAAAAAACCATTAAAAGAACACAAGAGTTAGAAAAATGAAAAGTCCTCATTTTATTACTCTATTAAACTCATAAGTTACAAGAAATGAAAAGTTTTGAAAGTTTACAAAACTTGCCCTCAAGTTTTGGAACAAGTAAAGTTAAGTTAAAACTTTAGTTCCAACCCCTAGAATTTTAAAAGTTAAAATTCAACCCTTATACTTATATTATTATGATTTAATAATTATATATATATGTATAAGAACAAAGTCGTCTTACCGCTAGTACGCCTCATTCACGAAGCCGGTCTATAAGGTGGGTATAAGGTTGTTGCCTATAAAATGGTGACTTAATGGGTGTCCACTCTCACCCACCGCTTGCTTGATCGGTGGAGGGTCGTTAGCCGAACGGGTAAGACAAGGACTTATTAATTCTCATTCAAAGTATGATGAATATTATAAAGTAACTAAATGTTTTATTAAATTCCCAATCTTAGTTACTTTAGGAAAAATGTGAATAAGGTGCTATTCCATGAAATTACACTTTACACTTTGATTAAGTCGTTGGTGGAGCGTGTGTGGTTAACCGGCACACTAACTTGGACTTAACAAGGTAGGTAAAGGGTGACTTATGGTTTATTATAGTATCGATGGAGCGTGTGTGGTTAACCGGCACATCGATTGAGTGATAAACTTTAAGGGTACCAAGTGATTTGCATGGTTACTTCACACCTCGTTTTGTGATCCTCGGTATCCCAGTCACAAAACTTGGAGGGCACACTCGAGATTGAAACATGCCTTTGAAAAGTTCATTGAATCTCAAAGAATCTAGGAATTTCTAAGAACCATTCAAAAAAAACCTAATAGTAAAATATTGCGGTTTTCGTGGTGGAAATTGGTGAATCGTCATTCACCTACCTTTCAAATATGATATAGCTTAGATTACGGCATACCTCTTCTAAGTTATATTATATTGTGATTGGATCCTAGCCTTAATATTACATTTGGGTGTTTTATTAAGGACTCTCTTGTATCTAAACTAATCTTGTCCTAATTCCTTCAGATGTCTTTCAACAATGCTTCTGGCTCTAATCCTAATGGCTCCTTTTCCCTTATGAACTTGTGTGGGAAAGTCACCTTTGATGGATCCAACTTCAATGAGTGGATCAGAAACATCAGGATGATTACCCGCTACGAGGACAAAGAATATGTCCTTGACAAGGAGCTTAAGGAGATTAATGAGTCCACTGCAACTCCTCAGGAGATCGCTGAATTTCGGGCACATGAAAGGGATGCTACGAAAGTGGCTTGCATCATGACGGCCACGATGACAGCGGAACTCCAAAAGTCTTATGAAGATTTCTACCCTTATGACATGCACCAAGATTTGATGGAAAGATACCATCAAAGTTCAAGACAAGAGAGGTATGAGATCATCTGCTCCATGATAACAACCATGATGAAGGACGGGGAATCCGTCACGAGCCACATGCAGAAAATGCAAAGGTATGTGGATCGTTTGCTGAAGCTTAATGTGAACTTCCCGGAGGATCTTGCAATAGATATTATTTTGCATTCCTTACCATCGTGCTATGATCAATTCCGCATGACATATCACATGAACAAGGAAGAAGTCACCCTCAGCAAACTTCAGGGACTTCTCAAGACCACAGAAACAGGTCTTAAGGGGAAGTCGGTTGCTATCACTCCTACTCAAAACTCTACTCCGGTTTTGGCAATCGGGAAAAGTCGAGGGAGGAAGAGAAAGAGCTCTTCTAAGGGTACCAAGGCTCGGACCCTTGATGGCTCTTCTTCAAGTAGAACCAAGAAAGGTTTCGTTACTCCTTCTTCTGACCCAAAAGAGGCTGAATGCTTCTATTGCCATGAAAAAGCTCATTGGAAGCGGAACTGCCCAAAATACCAGCAAGATGTGAAGGATGGGAAAGTTAAACCCAACCATGCAGGTATTTACACTATCATTTCTAATAACTCACCCCATTCTAATTCTTGGGTCCTTGATACCGGGTGTGGTATTCACATTTGTTGTGACTTGCAGGGACTAAGAAGAAGTGAGGATGTGGAGCAAGGAAGGATAAACTTGATCATGGGGAATAGGAAAGTTAAACCTGTTACCAAGATTGGAGTTTATACTTTATCGCTAAGTAGTGGGTTTAGTTTAGATTTGAATAAGTGTTGTTATTCGCCAGGAATGGCAAGAAATATTATTTCCTTTCATGCTTTGTACAAACAAGGGTTTACCTTTTCATTTAATAATGAAGTTGGTTCTATAGAAGTTTTCTATAATAATGTCTTTTATTTTAAAGCATTACCTTGTGATGGTGTGTATGAAGCTGTATCTGTTGTAGATAACTTGGGAAATAATGTTTTGTGTATTGATTCTACTAATAATAACTTGGATAAAGCATCTTTATGGCATTGTCGTCTTGGACATATAAGCAAGAAACGCATAGGCCAACTCCAAAAAGATGGAGTCTTGGAGTCGTTTGACCTAAAGTCAGATGATAGTTGCGAATCATGCTTACTTGGAAAAATGACAAAGTCACCCTTCACAGGTTCATGTGAGAGGGGTGAAGGTTTGTTGGACCTTATACACACGGATGTGTGTGGACCATTCAAACATGCCACAAGGGATGCTAATCGTTATTATTTGACTTTTACTGATGATTATAGTAGATATGGATATGTCTACTTGATCAAGCATAAGTCAGAGACTTTCGAGAGGTTTAAGGAATTTAAACAGGAAGTCGAGAATCAATTGGGCAGGAACATTAAGATGCTTCGATCCGATCGTGGTGGTGAGTATCTTAGTTCAGAGTTCCTCGACTATCTAAGGGAATGTGGGATAGTCTCACAATTGACACCTCCCAGGACACCACAGTTGAATGGTGTGGCTGAGAGGCGTAATCGAACCTTGTTGGATATGGTTCGTTCCATGATGAGTCGAGCTACGCTACCAATCTCATTCTGGGGGTATGCCTTAGAGACTGCCGCCCATATCCTCAATCTAGTCCCTACAAAGAAAGTTGCCAAAACTCCTCACGAGATGTGGACTGGTAAAGTACCTAAACTAGACCACATCAAGATTTGGGGTTGCGAGGCTTTCGTGAGACGCGAGACTCATGATAAGCTCGAACCTCGAAGCGAGAGGTGTATTTTCATCGGCTACCCACAGCATTCCTTTGGTTACCTCTTCTACAGACCTAGTGACAATGTGGTCTTTGTAGCAAGAAGAGGAGTCTTTCGAGAAAGAGAGCTTATAAGCCAAGGAGACAGTGGGAGGCAAATTGATCTTGAAGAAATTCAAGAATCAAGCGGTGAAGGAACTTCAAACTCTAGCCCTCAACTTGAGGAGGAAACTCCTGTTGAGCCAATTGACAAATCTGTACCTCTGAGACGTTCCACGAGAGTTAGGAGTGCACCTGAGCATTACTATGGATTCCATATTACTGCAGAAGGTGAGACACTTATTAGTGATGAGACACTAGTAAGTCAAGATGACCCTAACAGCTACGAGGAAGCCATGGCAGGCCCCGAGTCTGCTAAATGGAAAGAGGCTATGGATAGCGAGATACAATCCATGCATGACAATCAAGTTTGGAACTTGGTTGAAAATGTACCAGGTCGTAAGACAGTAGGGTGCAAATGGGTCTTCAAGAAGAAGACCGACATGGATGGTAAAGTACACACTTATAAGGCTAGACTGGTTGCAAAGGGCTTCTCTCAAATTCCTGGAGTGGACTATGATGAGACCTTTTCTCCGGTAGCCAAGATTAAGTCCATTCGGGTTCTGTTAGCCATAGCTGCGTTTCATGATTATGAAATATGGCAGATGGATGTCAAAACCGCTTTCCTTAATGGGAAGTTGGCTGAAGATGTTTACATGAGACAGCCAGAGGGTTTTGTCAGCAACGAGTACCCTAATAGAGTGTGTAAGCTTGAGAAATCCATTTATGGATTGAAGCAAGCACCTCGCAGATGGAATCTTTGCTTTGATGAAAAGGTCAAGGAATTTGGCTTTTCTAGGAGTGAAGATGAATCTTGTGTGTATGTCAAGGCTAGTGGGAGTATAGTTAGCTTTTTGGTATTGTATGTGGATGACATACTACTCATAGGAAACGACATTCCAACCCTGCGGGAAGTAAAGTCCTGGCTTGGGAAGTGTTTCGCTATGAAGGACCTTGGTGAAGCTGCCTATATTCTAGGGATAAGAATCTTGAGAGATCGGAGTAAAAGACTAATTGGACTTAGTCAGAGTACCTACTTGGATAAGGTGCTGAAGAGATTCAGCATGCAGGACTCCAAGAAAGGAGAGTTACCCATCCAGAGTAACACCAGGTTGAGTAAGACACAAAGCCCTAGCACTGAGGCTGAGATAGCAGAAATGAGTCGAACACCTTACGCTTCGGCTGTAGGATCGATCATGTATGCTATGACGTGTACTCGACCCGATGTAGCTTTTGCCTTGAGCATGGTTAGCAGGTATCAGGCGAACCCTGGCAAGGCACACTGGACTGCGGTAAAGAGTATCCTCAAGTACCTACGGAGGACTAAGGACTGGGTCCTTACCCTCGGTGGGAGTGATGACTTGAGAGTTGTTGGGTATAGTGATGCTAGCTTCCAGACTGATAGGGATAATTTCCGCTCTCAGTCGGGCTGGGTCTTTACCCTAAACGGAGGAGCAATTTCTTGGAAGAGTTCCAAGCAAGAGACAGTGGCTGATTCTACTTGTGAATCAGAGTATATTGCAGCTAGTGAAGCAGCAAAGGAAGCGATATGGCTGAAGAACTTCATTGGAGACCTTGGAGTTGTACCAGCTATTAAAGAGCCAATGGAAATTTTCTGTGATAGTGAAAGTGCTGTTGCCTTAGCCAAGGAACCAAGGGATCATGGGAGATCCAGACACATCGGCAGAAAATATCATTTCATTAGACATCGGATCGAAGAAGGACTCCTCGTGGCAAAGAGGGTATCATCGGATGAGAACCCAGCAGATCCCCTCACGAAGGGACTGAGTAGGGTTAAGCATCTCCAGCATGCTCGGAGCATAGGGCTGAAGGATGATATAAGTTTTAGTAGTTAGATAACCCAGAAATTTGTAAAGTGTAATTGACATTTGATGATGAATAAAAGGTGTTTTATTTATGAGTAAAGTGTTGCTATCTCTTGTCAATCATTTACTATATTTCTTTTGCATGTTTTGACTTCCGGAATAATTTTGTTTGGTGTAACATATTATTCAAACCTCCACAGTCAGTCATATGTCGGAAGTAGGTATGAATCAAGACTGTCATGATGGGTTGTAGAGGTCCAAGGTGTTGGACAAGGCTACAACAATCATGAGTGCTCATAAGTTCTGAGCATTGGACTCAACCCACGCTCACTGGAATCACTTCATGGAATTCTATCTCGAGTGATCGTGAGACGGTAATATCATATAAGTCTTCAAACCTAGAGATATGATTTGTTACTTACAAGTTGGTTATGCATTGACTGTACGAAACCGCATTGGTAACTCGATGTTATAAAACGTACTTTTGTGTGTAATTCAATGAGTGGTAGAACAAACATATGAGTCGAAGTTTATCTGTTCCTTCTTGGATTAGAAGCTGATATCTGGGCCCCTCGATGATTTTGTTTTGACCCATGTACCGGGCCCGGTCAGAACTAACTTGATGTGTTCAATTAAGTTCTATGTCAAACAAATCGGAAATCGAGAAACAAATGCTGGACAATAAGCAAGACTATGTTCCATGTATTTGTCCGGCTGATATCTAGAACGGAGGATTATATGATCACTTATCTTAAATGGCGTACCATCATCTTCTCAAGTTTCGAGAAACCTTGTAAAGAGCTACGATTGCCGGTCGGTTCCTGAAGTACTAGAGATATAGTTATTAGACTTATCCAAGTGGGAGACTGTTGGATAAGGTGTCTAAGTCCATAACTATTTCGGGCTTGTACTTGACCCGACCCGGCATGGTCCATTTGGGTTGCATGGCACCATGCAATTGGATAGACTAAATGAGAGAAATAACACTTGGAGATTATTAATATATTATAAGTTCTAATATATTAATAATATTATTTGATTAGTTGATCAAAGAATTAATTTGGAATTAATTAAGTGATCAAAGGATAACTAATTAAATATATGGGTTGATTGTGTAAATCATCCATATCTTGTATAGTGGGCTAAGAGGCTCCATGGATTATCAAGTTGGGTTCTACCCATAGGATGCTCCATGGATGCTCCATGGGAGTTACAAATCCATGGATCATGAAAATGAAGAGTCATGACACATTAGGGTTTACATGGTGTAACCCTAGATGTGTCAACACTATATAAGGATCCCATTCTCCACCAAAATCGGCACTACTACTACTACTACTAAGGAAACAAGAGGGCTTGGCCGATTTTGAAGTGTGTGTTATCTCAAGAGTCTTTCCAAGAGCATTTGGTGTTGTGTGAAGCATTTGAGGCATCACACTTGGGGTGCTAGGCTCACAAGGTTTCAAGGAACACAAGCAACAACAAGGTAAGTTATTCTATCTATGATTCAAGTTAAAATTGTTCCCCATGTATGCTAGATAGGAATATAACCTTGGAATTCAACTTTGCATGATAATTAGACAAACATAGATCCAAGGTTATTAGGGTTGCATGTACACTTAGGAAGTGTTAGAATGCTCAAAACCCATCAATTTTATGGTATGTGGTAGTTTCGGGAGCTCATTAAGCTTCGTGCTGATAGTTTCAATTTTGGTTTCAGGTACCTTAGCTAGCAAGGGGAAGGGCTCGGGATGATGGCATAGCACCCACCACAATTTAGCCTATGAGTTAAACTCTGATATTTTGTTATGATTTGACATCAGTTCCGATATGAGACATATTTTGTGATATTTTGAAATACACGACTTATGGTTTTATTATATTATATTTTGATATTATGGTTTCAGTAATGTGTTAAAACAAAACTTTTTGGCTTGTATTTTTGGGATGTTTCAGAGGCAATTCTTGAGGAAAGTACGGATATATGTGGAAGGTAGTATGGGCCAGTACTACTGAAAGTAGAGGATCCGTACTCGAGTCAAAGAGGGCCAAGATGGAACCAAGAAACTTGGGGAGTGTATGAGACCTCTCAAAAGTATGTATGATCCTGACGTTTACGTGTTTTATTTTCAATATGGTGGTCACATGACATGGACAGGAGGTTTAGGATCTAGATCAGGATCAGGATCAGGCTCGGGTGAAAGGTATGAGCGGTTCGATGATGGGCTACGCGAGTTCATCGTGTCTGAGATCACGAGAGGCATCCTTGAGGCGTCCCCGGTTGTTTTCGGGTCGATCAAGGAAGGGATTGTTGAGCTGATGGAGGATCGCCTCTGAGCATTCCGGAGTGACTTGGCGTCCAACCAGTCGGGTACGCGCACACTGTCCTTTTAAGGAATTTTGAGGGAGTGGTGCTCCAGACTTTCATGGGGCAAAGGACCCCATTGCAGCCAGGAGATGGATTGCGGACAACCAGTCTGCATAGTTGAAGAGCTTCTGCCCGAAGGGGTCGAAGGTCGGATTTTTGTAGGTTGTTTGAGGGACAGAGCTAGAGATTGGTGGGAGTCAGTTGGTGACTCGCTGCGAGCCCTAGCTGTGGAGGCTATGACTTGGTCAGACTTTGTGACCAGGTTCAGGGTTGAGTTTGCGCCGGCAGTAGAGCTTCAGCAGGTGGCCAGGGAGTTTCTGGATATGAGATAGACTATGGAGTCAGTGGCATAGATCACCGCCAAGTTCAGGGAGAGGAACTTTTTGGTACCTCAGTATGCTGGGGATAAGGAGATGCGGAACATGTTACTATGACATGTTGAGCGCTGACATTCAGGAGCGTATCAGCTATTCAGCTTGCCCGAACTTGGAGTCCATGATTGCCAAGGCACGAGAGAGGGAGATTGATTTGGAGCACTTCATGAAGAGGAAGGCAGAGACTGAGTCGGTTACAGGGGTTTAGGGGAAGAAACCCAAGGGATCCGACGTCAGGTCGAAGGGCTAGCCGGGCCAGATCAGCTGCAAGAAATGTAGCAAGCCGCATGAGGGAGCTTGTAGAGTAGGATCGTCAGGCTGCTACAAGTGCGGCAAGACGGGGAACTTTGGCAGGGATTGTACTGCCCCCGCACTCAGAGTTCAGACATCAGACCTGATTTGCTTCGATAAGAAGGCCAACTGCCCTAGTTTGTCAGTAGTATCAGCAGCATCGCCAGTGGTGGTGCCGACTCCAGCGATAGCATGAGTTGTGGATGGCCGGAAGGTTAAGGCAGACGCTCCAGTGGTGCAGAGCCGAGCGTTTCAGTTAACAACCGAGAGGGCACACGCCGCACCCGATGTGGTGACGTGTATGATTTCTTCTCTCTAATCTTTTATGTTATGTCGTTGTAATTTTGATATGTGATATATATGTTCTATTTAGGATCGTTCCGTGTGAACGGTATCCCAGTTCAAGTGTTTTTTGACTCGGGTGCTACCCGATCATTTGTCTCTCTTGCGCTTAGCAACATGTTTCCTCAGTCCTCGGGCACATTGGATTGCCCTATAGAGGTTGAGATTGCAGATGACCGGTCAGTGCGGGCATCAGAGGTTTTCAGGGATTGTGTTTTGAGATAATTCGAGGAGCGTTACCTGGTAGACTTGGTTCCCATACTGTTGCGGGGAACAAAGTTATTATAGGTATGGATTGGCTAAGCCCCAATGGGGTGGTGATCGACTGCGCACAGTAGTTGGTGCAGATCAGAACCCCAAGTGGGGGAGATCAGGTGATTCAGGGCGAGAGCCCATAGCGAGGACCAACATTATGTTCAGCAGCGAGGGCTAGGCGCTACCTTCACCAGAGTTGTGCGGGATATGTTACCTATGTTGTGGATATCCGGGAGGCGGGTAAGGCGACGGTGGTCGATGTGCCAATAGTACGAGAGTTCACGGATGTATTCCCCGAGGAGTTTCCTGTGATACCTCCGAAGATGCAGGTAGAGTTCAGGATCGACCTAGTCCCAGGTGCGGCTCTGATAGCCAAGGCACCGTATCGGTTGGCTCCTCCTGATATGTAGGAGTTGTCTACATAGCTGCAGGAGCTGTTAAACAGGGGATTCATTAGAACGAGCAGTTCACCCCGGGGATCCCCAATTTCATTTGTAAAGAAGAAGGACGGTTTGCATTGGATGTGTATAGATTATAGGTAGCTGAATAAGGTAACGGTGAAGAACCGTTACCCACTCCCGATGATTGATGACCTCTTTGACTAGCTACAGGGAGCATCTTGGTTCTCTAAGATTGATTTACGTTCAGGTTATCATCATATGAGGTTCAGAGAAGAGGATGTGCAGAAGACAGCCTTTCGGATGCGTTATGGTCACTATGAGTTTGTGGTGATGCAGTTCGGGCTCACCAACGCTCCTGCCGCATTCATAGATCTCATGAGATGTGCAGGCCAATGACACGAGAGAAGCATGAGGAGCACTTGCGGGAGGTTCTGGATACATTGAGGATGGAGAGCTTGTATGCTAAGTTTTCCATGTGTGAGTTCTGTTTGCGCGAGGTGTAGTTTCTTCGGCACCTTGCAAACCAGAACGAGATTTTGGTTGACCCGGCCAAGTTGGAGGCCGCGATGAGATGGAAGGTTCCGAGGTCTCCATCTGAGATTCAGATCTTTCTGGGACTGGCGGGCTACTATTAGAGATTTATTCTGGACTTCTCCAAGAAAGTCGTTCCCTTGAACCGAGTGACGAGGAAAGTCGTGGTCTTTCGTTGGGGGCATTAACAACAGGCCGCGTTTGAGACGTTGAGACAAAGATTATGCGAGGCGCCAATCTTAGCCCTGCTGGAGGGCATGAAGGATTTTTTAGTATATTGTGATGTTTCCATCTCAGGTTTGGGCACGGTATTGATGCAGAGAGGGCATTTTATCGCTTACGCTTCGAGGTAGCTGAAGCCTCACGAGGCGAACTATCCGACGCATGATTTGGAGCTGGGGGCTGTTGTTTTCGCCCTCATGATTTGGCGCCATTACCTCTATATGTTTCATTTTACTATTTACACTGACCACAAGAGCCTGAGGTATCTCATGGATCAGCCAAATCTGAATATGAGGCAGCGTCGGTGGCTTGATGTGGTAAACGATTATGATTGCGAGATCCTCTACCACCAGGGGAAGGCCAATGTCGTGGCCGATGCGATTAGCTGCAAGGTAGCGCCAATGAGGGATATTTGCATGAGGATGACAGTTGTGACTTCAGTGTTGGAGCAGATTCGGGAGGCCCAGCACGAGGCCATGAAAGAGGAGCATCGGAAGAGCGAGCGTATTGTGGGTCGGGTTTCCTCCTTCTACTATGATTTTCAGGGATTGTTGACTCTTCACCGTAGAGTGTGGGTCCCATATCATGGTGGTGTGCGTCAGGTATTGATGGAGGAGGCACATAAATCCAGCTTCTCTATCCATATCGGGGCGACAAAGATGTACAAAGATCTTTGTCTTGATTTTTGGTGGTCCTGTATGAAGAGGGACGTAGCTTGGTTTGTGGAGAGGTGTCTGACCTGCAGGAAGGTCAAGGCTGAGCACCAGAGACCCAACGGCAAGGTCCAGCCGTTGGATATCCCATTGTGTAAATGGGAGGATATTACTATGGATTTTATCACGAAGCATCCCAGGACCGCACGAGGGGTAGATTCGATTTGGGTCATTGTTGATTGATTGAGCAAGAGTGCCCATTTCATTCTGATTTAGGAGAGAATTTCAGCCGAGAAGTTGGCCGACATCTATATCAAGGAGGTAGTGGCACGACACGGGGTGCAAGTTTCGGTGATTTTCGACAGGGATGTGCAGTTCACATCCAGGTTTTGGAAGAAGTTTCATGACGAGTTGGGTACTCGTCTGCACTTTAGCACTGCCTTTCACCCGCAGACGGATGGTCAGAGCGAGTAGACCATCCAGACTCTAGACGATATGTTGTGGGCGTGTGTTTTAGATTTTGGAGGTAGTTGGCATACTTACCTTCCGTTAGCGGAGTTCTCCTATAATAAAAGCTATCATGCGAGTATCACCGTCTTCCCTTAGAGATGTTGTATGGGAGGAAGTGCAGGACCCTGATATGCTGGGGTGAGGTTCGTCAGAGTGTCATGGGGAGTAGCGAGGTGGTACTGAAGACGACAGAGAGGATCCAACAGGTTCGGAGCAGGCTTCAGACTGCTCAGAGTCGGCAGAAAATTTATGTCGACAAGTGTCAATCGGACCTGGAGTTCTAGGTCGAGGATATGGTGCTCCTGAAAGTTTCACCTTGGAAGGGCGTCATTTGATTCAGGAAGCGGGGGAAGGTGGGCCCCAGGTATATTGGACCCTTCAGGGTTGTAGCCCGGCTGGGCAAGGTGGTATATAGGCTGGATCTGCCATCCGAACTCAGTCAGATACATAACACTTTTCACGTCTCCAAGTTGCGGAAGTGTCTAGTGGATAATTCATTGTAGTTCCATTTAGAGGATATGCATGTGGATGACACCCTTAATTACATCGAGCGGCCAATGGCAATCCTTGACACGAAATCAAAGGATCTGAGGAACAACATAGAGGAGCTAGTTATGGTGCAATGGTGGCACCGCAAGGGCTCGGAATGGACCTAGGATCCGGAGGACGAGATGAGGGAGCATTACCCCGAGCTTTTTCAGGACCGAGTAGCAGACTTCGAGGACGAAGTCTAAGATAAGTGGGGGAGATTTGTAACTCCCAATTCCTGGTATGCCTTTAATTAAAGTATTTATTATGTTTTTCTCTAGGACTTGATGAGTTGGAGTCCCAACTCGTCTAATATAGTCGTGATCCGCGGGAAGTTTAAGTAATCTACTCGTCGAGTCGGGAGACCGACTCGGCGAGTAGACGCTGTTTGAGTGAAACCCTAAATCGAGGGTTCGCACCCTATTTAAAAGCATTATAACCCCTCAACTCAGCCCCCATCATCCATAGCAAACCATAACTCGGAACCCTAGCCTTGTTTGATTGTTCTAAGGTCATTTTGTACATTTTGGTGGTTTGTGAAATTTGAGAAGAGGAAAGGAGCTTGGGAGTTCAAGTGGGAGCTTGGAGATCCAGAGATTTTGTTCAATTTCCAGCTCATTTAAGGTAAAAAGCTCCTATCTTGATCTTCCATGTAAATAATCATCTTTAGGGCTTGGATCTTGGTTTATTTAGGGCTTTCTAATCCATTTTCAGGTTGTGAAGTGTAATACAAAGTTATGACTTCAGATCTGGGGCCATTAGGGGTCTTTATGGCATAAAGATGCCAACTTTGTTGTCATAAACAGCCCATGCATCTTGTAGACCATCTTTTATGGCTTTTTGAACCAAATATCCCATGCGTGTGCACCAAGCTTGAGACTTTACATGTAATATGGACATTAGGAGGCCAGATCTATAATTTTGATGTGTTAAAACCAATTAAATCGAAAGTATAGTAATGGTCAAGGATGGACTCTGCGAGTCGCTCTTTGGACTCAGCGAGTCGAGGTATAATGACCACCAAATCCCTTCTGTCGAAGGACCAGATGATAGTGTGGAAGCTTCCCCAGTTTTTTAGGCTATTAAGGGACCTGGGAATCATGGGACTCGACGAGTGCTAAAACACACTCGGCGAGTCCAAGGCAATCTCCCAGTCTTTGAAGATGAACTCGACGAGTTGTTCTTACAACTCGGCGAGTCATAGACTGGACACATTCATATTCTGAAGATGAACTCGACGAGTTCAAGGAAGAACTCACTGAGTCGGTTGAAGATTGACTGAAGTGTTGTTCAAGGTGAACTCGTCAGGCTCTAGCTAGACTCTAGGAGTGGGGATAGTATTATGTTGATGAAGGGACTCGACGAGTTGGCGGACCAACTCGGCGAGTCTGGTAAACCAAAGAGTTGACTTGACCAGGGTTTAACTTTGACTTTGACTTTGACTTGGATTCAAGTTGACCCTTGAAGGGGTTGTGGGTACAAATTGATAACTTTGAAGGGTTGTTGTGTAGGGATTGAGGAGTCGAAGAGATCCGAATTTCACATTGAGGACAGTGCAGATGCTACACGACATCAAGGTGAGTTACCTTCCAGTAGGGGTGGGTCTAAGGCTATAATGTCGGCCCACCAACAAGAGTAATGGGTAGATAATTGTCTTTGTGATAATTATCTTAGTATGCTTATGTGATATGCTTATGAGATATGCTTATGTGATATGCTATGTGAGTTAGTGGTAGTAGCAAGGAATAGCTTTTCCCTGACTTTGTCGTTAGGACCGAAGGGTAGGTCAGTACCCCAGATATGTCTAACTGTATGATTATATTTTGTTATTATATGATAGAGTTAGGGGTGAAATAGTCCCCGATGCCGGTTGAGATAGACCGGAGGGTAGTAGGCCCCCTAGAAAGACTGGACACGGGTATGTCAGCACCCCAAAATGGCTTCACATGGGTAGGTCAGCACCTCGGAATGGCTTGACATGGGTAGGTCGGGCAACCTAGAGTTGTCCGACAGTATGTATGCTATGTGATTGTATGGTATGTGGTATGATGGGGGAACTCACTAAGCTTTGTGCTTACAATTTCAGTTTTGGTTTCAGGTACCTCTTCATCCAAGGGGAAAGAGCCGACGCCGTAGCAGCGCATCACACACACACATTTGATTTCCACATTGATTTTTTTGGGATTGTACTTTTATTTATACTAATGTTCGATGTTGTGATTTTTAGACTTATTCATTATGGTTATGGGTTGATATGATATTGAATTACGAACGATATTTTTTAGGCTCGAAATTTAGGATGTTACAACTGTATTGAGATCTTTGATCTAGGATATACAGGGTTTTTACGTGAAAAAGGGCCATGAGTTAGTTCTCCGATACTCAACAAATCGCAGTGCGTTCCTCCGTGTTCATACAGATATTGCAAGTAGTCTCCTTCTAAGCCAAGTCTGGGTCCTTGTATAACTGTGGTGAGAAGGGTCTTTATGATTCTTTGATCCACATGGATTTTTTTAGTCATGATTACTTTTCAAGGCACAACGGTGATCTTTAAAGAATACTCATTCGAAGAAACTAGAAGTAAAGATTATTTTTCAACATTCAATCTTTCAACCCCAGAAGAAAGGTGAAGTTGTACTTGAAGTTATGTGATAATTTGCATTGAAGCCTCCTCAATCAATTTGCTGCTATCTATGAACTTGTTGAAGTGATCCAGAAGAATTGGTGTATCTATAATTATTTTCTTTGAAGTTTCTCCAAGCTGCAAGTGTTGATTTTCAAGAATCCTTACAAGAAGCCTGTACACTCAATGTGCGTTCAAATTCAAATACTTATAAGGATGTCCAACTACTAAAGATGAAGTTATTCATGAAGAAAATTCATATGTTCATCTTGAAGTTGTGAAGAAATCGAAGACAAAATCCGAAGTCAAGAATGAAGAGAAGATTAAAAAAAACTACAAACCCAGGGGGAGACTGTTAGGACTAAATTATGGTTTATTCTAAGTGAAAAGAAAGATATAGACAAAGGGGGATATTGTTAGGTCATAAATTTTGACTTGTACTTTTCCTTTCAGAAGATATTAGAGTTCCCGGTCTAGGATTGAAAACACCATGTTTTGGTGTTGTTTGGACCAAAATCACCTATGATTTTGGTTAGGTATAATGTTGTTTTGTTTGGGTTTTAGGCTTGGGCTTTGTTACTAGGTCTAGGTATAAATAGTGTCATTTGAGCCTTGTAATGTGTGTGGGACGTTTTTGGGGGCTGCCATAAGCTTAGAACGTGATTTGGAGAGAAACAAAAGAGAAACAAGAGAGAACTTAGTGTAATCAAGAATCCTATGTACCCGACTAGTCAATAATATTGTGCATTGAAGTGTAATCAAGAATCTTATTCTATATTTCATCTTGTCTAATTCACTTGATTGGTATTTTTCACCATCAAGTGAATCCGATTGATACATCGTACCATTTTGGGTTTTACACAAATAAGCTACGTCAGGCCAATGCAGACATCTACTAGCCTAGGGGACTTGTTAACGTATCCCAATAGGAACATGTTAATGATAACATAACCACTATCTTTAGGACGGCCTAGCTAACGGTCACGAATCCTATGTAGCTCTAGACCCGGGTCCTTGCTCTCGCGCTAGGACCCTCATGTTTGGTGCCCTCAGGCCCAGGTCCAATTCTTGATGACAATCTCTGATCTATAATAAGACAAAACACAGTTGGTTGTCTCCCAGATCGACACGTGTAGTGCCTAAGGCACTGTCCTCTGTTTATTCTGCTTCAATAGTATATGACCACTAGTGGTGCAAGATGCACCAATGGGACGCCTCCACGTCCTTTTGGGCAAGACGAGACAAAGGACACCATTAGGATCGTGTGCTAGGAACAAATGGTTTAAAAGGAACCGTCTTCTCTAGAAGAAGGTATCACCTTCTCTCTATCAAAAACCCTAATTTCCTTATTGTCAAACATATACTAACTAGTCCGTTGAAGCTTCGTAGCTGGACTATCTTCTTGACGTCGACTGATGTTATATCTTCATTCCTAGGATTATAGGACTCAACCCAACCAGAATCATCGAGTGACGGTGTTAAGTCAAAAGCTCATATCACAACAGATACTTGTATTATATCTAGTTCATAAAAGTATCTATACACTCACCTGATTAAGGTCAAAGATCCTCTGGAAAGCTAGCTCATCGATTAATTCTTCAACTTATCCCTTTTAAACAACCTAAATATGAATATTACAATGCTTTAGAATTCATTCATATTTATAAACTTATAAAATATTTCTGGATTCTTCAATAATTCAAAGAAATACTTCAAGTTATATCAAATAAGGAACAACCAAGTAAGATCATATCGGATTTAGGATCCGTTTGGTGTATATATATATATATATATATATATATATATATATATATATATATATATATATATATATATATATATATATATATATATATATACAATACATACTATTTGGAAAATCCAGTTTAAACACCTCACTAGATCAAGAGTAGACATCACTCTCGTAAGTAGATCAATACATATTATGAATTGAAATCCCTGATAAATCTTATTTATAAATTCATAATAACGAATATGAATATAAATATAAGTTACACCTAAAGTGTAGTAAGTCTAGATTAACATATAGAGTTTCTAGGAAAAGTATGAGAAGTTTGTAGGCAGACCTTCGACTCCAAACACTTATTTCTGTTTGGCCGTCTGATGCTCCATAGCTTCACTACTAACACTTAAAAACTCCTAAGTTTGGGGCTCAGGTTGCTGGAAGAATTTGAGAGAGTTTAGAAAGGAACTTTTGTGAAAAATGACAGAATTTTTAGCTCTATTTATAGGCATGAAATGCGTCGCACTTTGGCTGGGGGTGCCGCACCCAGGCGACGTTACTCCCCCCATTTGTTGCCACATGACTGGCTACTGTTGGTCCACATCATCATCTCGGTGGAATATCCGGCTTTCTCTTCACCATGTGGTGTGTTCTCAGGCCGCCACATCATCTGTCT
Organism: Lactuca sativa; assembly: GCF_002870075.4. Lineage (NCBI taxonomy): Eukaryota > Viridiplantae > Streptophyta > Magnoliopsida > Asterales > Asteraceae > Lactuca > Lactuca sativa. The sequence continues at coordinate 86,636,839 of NC_056627.2, read as the reverse complement.
CTCTCATAGGAGCTCCACTTTCGACGTTCTTTATATAAATGCATAGGTAATTTTGTGTACTACAACTTTCTTGTATATTTTAAATTCATATTTTCTATATATTATGCAGTTAAAATGTATGCGAAAATCGTAACTCCTTCATAGGAACTTCGATCTCGATTGTCTTTATATCGACGGATTCTTATTTATGATATCTTCAAATCTCGTTTATATTGTTTTGACTAATAATCAATTTATTCTAATTTCAATTTCTATGTCGCACATTATTGTGTTGTGTCAAAATGAAACTTCGAAAAATCATAATTTCTTCGTACGAAATCATATTTAAGCGTTCTTTATATGAACTCTTTTGGAATTACAATTACTATGACTTTAATCTAGATCACTTAGGATAATAAGCAGCCTGTCTCCAATTTATATTTTACGACACATTTTGTCGTATAGGGCTAAAAAAAACTTTAAAAAATAAAAACTTCTTCATATGAAGTCAGATTTTGGCAACCGGCATCATGACTACTACAACTTTCATCAATACAATTTATCATAAATAATCTTCTATAAAAAATGTCTATTTATCGTAGTCGTTAATTTATGATATAGTTGTATACAAATATTATAAACCTATAATATTTTCCCATAAAACATGTACAAAATATATAAATATCATCTAAAATGTGTAGCCCTAACTTATGGGTGTTACATACACTCAGTTATACATACATTGTAACTTTAGTATGCCTTTTATTAACAAATTTTCCAACAACTTAACAATGTTTAATGCCTTTCATGAGCTTATATATGGCTAGGAAATAGGAGAGTAACATGTAAAGCTAGGTTTGGTTAATTACATTATCAATAGTATGCATTGATAAATTCCAACATGTTAGGGTATGTTCAAAACATACCCCTAAGGGCTAGAATTCAGCCACACCATAGCCACTATGCCACTGGGTTGTTGTAGTGCACCACCGACGACAATGAGGGTTTTCAGTGGTGGTCATTATGGTTGATTAGGGTAGACTTGATGCTAGAAAGAATAGGAACTAAAAGAAGAGTACCTTTTATGGATTTTGATGTAGCAATATTTTGAATTCTTTCTCGTCCCGTTTACACACCTCCGTTGCCTTGTCATTCCCCTTAGGAGAAGAAATGGACAAAGGCAGCAACAATCTCGTCGATCGCTATGTGATGTTTCTTAAATTATATGTATTTTAAAGGACATATCATGTGCTTTTTAATAGGTACTTTTATAGTTAGGTAGGATAAAGATGCTTAATTTTTATACATTTATTTTTTGCAGCTAAACATGATTATACGATGAAATAAAAGCTGAAAAGAGCAATTTTGGAGCATAATTTTATGGATTAATGATTAAGGAAGACAGGTGGATATTAGCATGGAGAATATTTTGAAGATTTTGAAGATTTTAGAGAAATATACCAAATTTACGAATTTATGTCTCGATTTATTGGTTTTGATATATTTTTCATTTCTAAAAAGGCAATAAATAAAGCTTTAATTCTTACAAGACATAAAATGTTAAATATACATAAGATATACAAAAAGAGGCTCTCAAAATGAATAATTGGTTTGTTGTATACTAGATTTCTTTGGTTTTTTCTTTTTTTCTTAGTTAGTTCATGGGCCAAGTCTTATTACTTTTGTTTAGACATACATGATCTAACTTGATTATGGTTTGGTTCATTTGAAAGGCTACTAGTTTTTATTCAATCTATTATGACATGCTTGATTAAATATGAATGTGTATTGATCTTAGTATTTTTTATGTCTATTTAGTTGAGTATATAATTTTATGGCTAAGTTCAGATTATGTTACTTCAATCAATTGCTTAGTTAATAACTAGGAGACCGTGACTTACTAAAGTGTAGGTAGATCTGACTAGTAGGGGAATCCCTAGGTTAAAAATAAAAATATTGATTTAATATTCATGATTGTACTATTGATTATGTAACTTGAGAAGTCACCACTAACTATGGGACTCATGATACCAATTAACTCTATCATAATACGAATTAATATAAGGATCTATGAAATATATCCCTGTTGATAGATAACTTAGAAATATATGATTAAGGACTTTGAGTTTGAATTATTCTATTTAGAAATCATTCGATTTCCATTAATCTCCATTCCACTTCGTATGAATCAACTCATAACCACTTTGATCCCCTCGACTTTCTAAACTTTCTTGTTTACCCCAGTCACCAATAGTTTAATGATACCAACATTTCATATTTATCTATCAACAAATCCAACATTACTTAAATTTTATCAATATAACCGTCACAATTCAATTTTGAAAACGTATTGGCCTTTCTGCAATGTGTGGAGGGCAAAATAGTAGCTATATTAAAAATCAATGTCGGTGGATGTTTTCACCGACAATTGTCATCCCTCCACTTTCTAAAATGACATTTTATATCCCTTTACTTTTAAAATACTTTTTAAAATGATATTTTTCACCCCTTTACTTTTTAGAATGTTACTTTGACCCCTCCACTTTGAACTTTGTAAAATATCAATTTCATGACCTCCATTTTGTAAACTTTCTTGTTTATCCCCATTATATACATAATCTGATTTTCCTTAAAAACTTCCATTCCTTAACTTTGAAAAAAAATTACATACTTATTTGTATGTATATATGTCGGTATATATTTGAAAAAAATTACATACTTAGAATTTCCGTTTGTTAATTTTTCTTTTTAATCTTACTTGCTTTTTCATGTACATGTCGGTATAAACCGGAGTTTGTCTACATTTCAAAGTTATTTTTTTAACATTTTCATGCTTATTTTTATATATGCTTCCTACGTATGAGTCGGGTTATATATGATATGTTTTTTTATTATTTTAACTTCCATTCATTAACTTCGAAAAAAATATTACTTATTTTTATGTACTTGTCGTTATAAATTTCAGCATTTTTTTTGTTTTCGTGCTTTTTTTTATGTATGTTTCCTATTTATGAATTTTTTCACATATAATAGATTTTCATTCCATGATATATATATATATATATATATATATATATATATATATATATGAGTTAGTTACTGGTACCGACCTTATATATTTATCTATCAACAAACGCAAAAGTACCTAACTTTTATAATACAATCATCAACATTCAACTTACCAAACAGATCGTCGCGACAACGCGCGACAGGCAAAATCCTAGTTACGTGTTAACTATTAAATAAGTACTACTTAATATATGGTAGTTATCTAATCATATATTAATTACATAATAATCCTTCAACTTTTGAATTTCTAATTAAGTCACCATATTTATAATGAATTAACAAATTAGTCCTTTTTAAATTGTTTATTTTGTTTTCAACCTTGATTGCACTTTATGTGTAATCCAATAGACCTATGCATTTTAACAATTTTCCAACAGTACAATAATAGGGAGAGGTGTTTTAAGAAATTTGGATAGTAATGGGATGTGGTTTGAAACTTGGTTGTTTATGGATTAAACAATCTTGATTGACAAGGGAAGAAGGTGGTTAGAGAAGTAGCTGCCTATAGAAGAAATAATTGTGAGAAGGGAGAGGATTAGGGTATGCTCATATGTCGCTTTAGGATGTCGACAACATGGAAAGAAAAATAGGCGTAAAATCATCAAGGTTATGATACCTTGTAAGATATTATAATTGTTTGATATCGTTAATTTTCAATTTTACACTATATATACAGATACAACATAACATAACTAATCTATAGAATTCCCTAAGAAAACTAGGAAGCTCGTGTAACAACTAAACTTGTGTGACAAGATGCTTGTGAGAGAAACTACTAAACTTGTATGACAATTATGCTTGTGAAAGAAACAAATTTGTGTGGCAAATAAGATATATACATGACCATTTCTAATAAATTTATATCATATTTGTTTATAGAAATGTAGTAAAGTATAAATTTTCCATGAAAATCCTTATTCAAAGAAGAAACCAGATTATCCTAATGAATAATCATGTCAAAACAATACTCAACCTTTTAGATTAAGTTTCTTCTTTTCCTAAACTTACCAAATACGTTAATACTGTATTTTTAACTATTCGGAAAAATAAAAAATAGGCATTTGTTCATAAAATTAAATTATAGAAATACCTATACTTAGTCACAAAGTTACTGAAATGGCCCCTAGGAAATACAAAAATTTACAGAAAAGGTCCCTGTATGAAATAGTTATAAAAATTGTCCTGGTAAGATTTATAAAGTTACAAACACAGTCTTGGAAGAAATCAAAAATTACATAAATGTTCCTTGTAAGAAATAGTTACATAATTAGTCCTTATAATAAATAATTACATAAATAGTCCCTATATAATAACGAAATTACAAAAATATTGTCCGTAATGAGATTATAGAAATATGTCATATGTAATATCGAAATTGCAGAAATAGTTTGTACATAAAACCACGTCGAACAATATAAAAAAAGAGACCATCGATATGACATAAATGATCTTTGTATAGTACTGATAATATATGATCAGTCATTGTGTAATGAAATTTTAGAAATGGACCTTGTGTAATATCATATTACAAAAATATTTCATGTGTAAGACAAAATTACAGTCATGGCCCATGTGTAATAGCAAAAATATAAAGATGATTTGTGTATCAGAACATTAGATAAATTTCATTGAAAATATAATATTAACAAAACCGCTGTAATGTGCACCGCACTAATTTCTCATTAATTGTGAGGATATGTACTTATCCACAACATAAATCAAATATATTTTTACTTTATGTTCATACCCAGGTTCATACGTATTTGATCAAGACAAGTATCAAGTTTAACTAATGTGTTAAAAGAAATCAAATATCCTCTTACTCATTATTCTATATGAGTAGGATGATAGATAGGAACAAAATATAGATTGATGTTTGATTTTTTCATGAGAAAAATCAAATATCTTCTTATCTTTTTTCCTATCCACAATATTTGTTGCAGATTCTACATTATGGAAACACTTACAATAAACCAATTCGTCCTAAATTTGATATCTGTAACACCTTATTTTCATTTTACAATAGAATTTCATATAAATGTTTTTTTATAAAGTTTGAAGTATAATTATACTACTTTTTAGCCTAAGTAATCTAAATGAAAGTCGTAGTAATCGAAATTACGAAAATGTGCATATAAAGAACGTCTAAATCGGACTTTGTATGAAAAAGTTATAATTTTTCGAAGTTTCTGGTAAACACATAAATAGAAATTAATATCAGTTGATTGTTAGCCAAAACAATGTAAACGAGAGTTGAAGATGTGGTAAATACAAATAGTTAGATATACAGACAGTCGAGAACGGAGTTCATATAAAAGAGTTATGATTTTCACACAGATTTTAACAATTTAATCTCTATAAAAATTTGAATTTAAAATAGAATAAAAATTAGTTATTGAGATCGACAGAGAGATTATAGTACTCGGAAATACCTATGATTAGATATAAAGAACATCAAACCCAGAGCTCGTATGCGAAAGTTATGATTTCTCGAGAATCACGAAAAATAAATGTTGAGAGTGACGTGGCAGTACCGTAGTGCACCACATGGTGAAGTTGAGGTCGGACCCTCAACCAACCTCTTCGATGTGAACCAACAATAACGTGACACAAGACACCTTAATAATAGAACATGATGCGGCGCACCCTATGAACATGCATTTAAAGAGGAGTTGGGATTTGCTCATTTTTCAAACCATTTCAATCAATATATTTCTCAAACTTTCTCCAAAACCTCTAGGGTCTGACTTCTAAGTCTCGAGCAATTTAGCGCGGTGTTGCGACATTGGAAATCCTAATGAAATGAAGTATTCGGGGTCAAAGCTCTGCCTGCGAAGTTTCTGACTTTTTGCAAACTATGTATGTTAAGCTGGACTTACTACGCTTTATGTGTAACTTATATTTATATTCTTAATCATTATTATGAATCTATAAATAAGATTTATTAGTGATTCCAAATCAAAATACTGATTGATGTACTTACGGGAGTGATCTTACCTTGTTAATCCTTATTTGATAAAACTTGAAGCATTCATTGGGATTAGTGAAAATATTTTTATTACCAGATTGTCATAGAAATTAATAAGTTATAGTATTATAGATTAATACTTGTTAGACATGTTACCCGTCGGTTGGATCACGAGTCAGATAGTTCATAGTCGTCTGAGTAATTTTTCAGGTGAGTTATTTCACTATACTATGTATTACAATATGTATCCATGTATGTTAGGATGTAAGAGCTAGTAGAGGAGGGTCAGAAGTGTAGTCTCTATGTGCTTAAATGTTATTGTATTTGAGTTATTCGTTACGGTTAAGTGTGGGGTTGATAGCGGAATGATTATAGGTCCGGAGTTTATAGACTCATGTTGATGACGAATTGTCAGACATGCTGTAAGTCTAGACACACATATTATTGGTGGATCGACAAAATGTCGCGAGCTAATTGATGGATCGACAAAAGGTCGCGAGCCATCGTTTGTATGCATGTATATGTATTTTGATATATGGTATCTTGGGGAACTCATTAAACTTCGTACTTATCCAGTTGATTACAAATGATTTCAAGATTTTAAAAATAAAAAACATTATGAAATTGAGACGTCACAATGTCTTTTAATTTTGAGACATATTAGACATATCATGAGATAATGATTTATACAAAATTAATTGTTAGGGCGTGTTGCTCTAAAATAATAATTATCCTCTCATTTTTTATGCAACCTCCTACGTTTTTATCGTAACATATTTACTGTTTTATGATTTATGTAGTTGTTGGTATTAGTATTGAATTGTGTTTTGAATTCATTCGATATTATGACCGAATTGCTTAAATTTTTGAATGAAAGACAATATTTCACTACCCATTCCTCACATGATTGCTCATGACGGTATCATTTTCCGAGTTAAAGCTATGAAAGTAGATTTAAGGGTTACTACCGGTTGAAAACAAAAATTGCTTAATTATGCCATTTTGTTGTAAATCAAAAACAAACAAATCATAATTTTCCTATGGTCTTTAGCATTTAAGAAGGCTTATTGATATAAAAATCTTAATGTTTTTTAAGTTTTGTCGGTTTAATTCTTGTGACTATTTTTAATAACATTAATGTAAAAAAAAGTTTATTTTTGCCCTTCATGAACTAAGTCTCATAAAACCACTTACACCAAAAACAAAAAAGAATCATGCAAATTCTATTTTATCTAAATTTTTTTTATTAAACGGGAAATGTATTTTAAGTAAACCTAACTTATTTCATTTATGTGTACATGAGTTGAACCCTCGATATAATGGAAGAAGGGTAAAACCGGATACCATTACACTAAAACGCTTAGGTAATCATTCACTTATTTAATTCATACAATGACTCCAAAGAAATGATAAATGTGAAACTAGTCGGACTATAAATCCCCCTAATATATTAATATTTTTTTGACATATGTCACATTGTTATTTATTTTGATACATGTAATTTTGTGGTTACTTTAAATTAATTTTTATTCTACATGTCATTTTATGGTTTTTTCATTTTATTAAATTTTTGATAGCATTTATATGTGATAATAAATGCATATCGATTTCATTAATAAACTTTCCTTTTAATTTCAAAATTACAAAATTAAATATTCGTTAATTTTCTTTATTTATTTATCTAAATTATTTGTTTAAATTTAAAAAAGAAAAAAAAACACTTTAATTTTTATAAATCAACATTTTTCTCACTTTTATTATAAGTTAAAACTTCTCAAATGTTTAAAATTTTGTATTTAGTTTTTTCTTTTAAATAAACTCATTTAATAAATGGGTCTAATGTCCATTTGTGCTACGTCACGGGTTCTAATAAAGTGTGATAAACATTTAAAAATTAACATAAGTTACTATGATGTTATAGAATTTTACTTTCAAATGGACCGTCACTCGCATATATACAATATATAACAATGTATGTGTGGTTGTGTATATGAGTGTGTGTCCATAAAGTCATGATTGATGACGAAAATCCCTTCCACCGTTGCAAAAATTCATAGAGATTTCACTTGTTATAGAATGAACCACAATTGTTTTTATATTGTATTTTCATGCATTCTCATAATTAGACAAACAAAAACATAAGATGAATGCAAAATACTTTTTGGCCTGATTAAAAAACATAACCACATAAACATGTTATTTTTACCTTAATCAAAATAGGTTGCTTGTTTTGTTAAAACAGATCATGTGATAAAAATTAAAAACATAGATAAAAATTAAAAACATAAAAATGTAAGCACACTGTCTTTTCATGCTCAAAATCATACCAGGTAAATGCAAACCTAAAGACCATAAAGTGCATTGCTCTTTTCAGAAGAAGATACTAATTGACAGAAAACCAAACATTAACACCAAAGTTTATATTTTTCTTAAATGGTCCCTTCTAAAGAAAAAAAAAACTTACATTTACTATCCTTGTACCACTTAATTTCTACCTGCTTTATTTGCCTTCTTCCAAAAAACGAAAAACGTAGCATTCCAAGTGGGAGAGTATTAGTTCCATCTCTTTTACCAAAACCAATCTGCAAATTGTAGTTTGAGCTCTCACTTTCTTGTAGGTTACGATTTTCTTTTTCATATGTAGGTGGACAGCCCAATCTCACCTTGGTTCGGTAGCAACTGTTAGCAACCGAATCTTCTGCAGAGCCTAAGTTCATCCTTCTTCCCCACCAAGCCGATCATCCCCTACGAACCTCTTCATACTAATAACATGTAAATGTTGAAGATTCTTATATAACTTATTTAGATCAAATGAAAAACAATTTATATAATCACATTACCTTTTAGCTAAATAAAAATAAAAATATATTTCCAGCCAAACCTAAGTGCATCAACAACCTTTTATATCGTATAGAAACAAACAACATAACTGTAGCAACAATATGACATTCTTTCATCCATATTTTGTAGAAAAACCTGAGAGAATTACAACTATGAGAGACTATAACAACAAAACTTGGGTCTTAAAAAATTAATCTGCTAGAAAAGATATATTAAGGATTAAAATTTAAAAGAAAAACCAGAAAAAGGTAGGAATAATCGAGGAAAAAGATATTCAGGTGTTTGTACTCATCCACCTACTTTATTGAATTTGGTAAATGCTTAGGTCAACAATTCATCATAATTCAACCGTCATCCTCCTTCATCATACAAGATTTTTTGCCACCACGAAGGAGGTGTTGAGCCGAAATCCACCGATGGATTTTGGAGGTGATTGTAGATGGTGGTGACAGCGTTCGTGGTGGTGTTCACGATGTGTGCTTCTCTATGCGAGATTCATGGTAGTAAGCTATGGTTACGGATGCAACAGATGGAGAGGTTTCAAGTATGTTGCTTCAAGTCATCATATTGAGTTTGGAAGTGAAGAACCAAATGTTGTCTTTAGCTCAATAACCACTACCACACACCACTACCTCCAAAACCTTCTGAAAAAAAATTAAATTTCAAACGAATCACCTTTCAATATATTAGTAAAATCTGTAAAAAAGAGAGATAAAAAAAATGAAAAAATGAAACCCATACCAGCTTTGGAGATGACCGAAGGTGGCGATAGGAGGGTGGCAACGGCTGTAGCACTATTTTGTGTGGTTGCTTCTTCCTTCTTCCCTCTTGATCTCCTCCAATCTTAGCACCTTCGAATGTTTCTCTGATTATCAGAGCATATAACGTAAAAAACTAAAAGAAAGACAATGATTTTGAAGGATGAAAATAGAGGAAAAGCTGATGACTCACGACAACGACCTGAAAATCAAAACTAGGGTTGTAGATTTCATGAGACTTTACCTCTCTTCTTCCTTGTCTCTCTCTCTCTCTTCATCTCAATCGATAACGTGGTGACTAGCGGTGAAGCATAACTCATTCAAGAAGGGGCGTTGACCCCTGTGGCTGTTGTTATTCCTCCTCCCATTAATTGGATTGGATTTAATCAAAAAGAGATATGTATCAGTGAAGAAGATGTGTAACACTCCAATCTAGGTATTCCATTGTTCACCCTCAAGTGCTTCAATTTTGTCAAAAATGGTCCTTTCCGTACGTTGGGTGTACATTTGTGTACGCTTAGCATACGTGTGTGAGGGCATTGAGTGACTGGGGCTCGTACGTTGGGCATACGGGCATTATGTGGTGCGTAGGAGGCAGATATCTCAAACCCTAATTCTTTGACTTGCAACCTATTTAAGCAATCTTATATCATTTGGACCAAAACCTAATCAGCCTCCATAGCCTCATTTCGGCCCTTAACCCCAAATTTTCATTTGAGTGTGATCCTTGAGCTTAAAGAATGTTTTGGTGGCCATTTTAGAGAGCATTCAAGAAGGAGAAGGTGGTGATCAAGTATTGGGTGTCATTAAGCTTCTAGATCCTGCATCTAGTTTATCTTTAGGAACTTCTAGTGGTATAAAGTCATAACCTTTTCATCTCTTTTTTTAGTTTGAGTTAGGGTTTTGTTATGAAGTCCCTTGTTGGTTCTTGGACCCTCTCTTGAGAGTTGAGCAACTCTAGAGACTAAGATAGTTAGATCTAAGCTTTTTTTACCATACTTGATGCATAAAGGTGTCATCTTGATTGTTGTTTTCATACCATGCATGAGTTTAAGGTCTTAAATGAGGTCTTAATGAGAATGAAGTATTGGGAACCCTTATGGCATGCAAGGGCATAAAGCTGCCAACTTTATGCCCTAGGAAATATTAATGGACTCAGATCTGAAGTTTAACATTAAAATCCCAAGTATTAAGCACTAAATGTTCGCTGGTGCATACCATGCTTTTACGTCGGGTGTAATATTGTGTATGCTACGCGTACAACCAAAGGGCTCAGTAAGCTAAGTGCACTGGAGTGGTACGCTGGGCGTACGCACCCTCGATAGGTTTGGGCTTCATGTTGGCTTGTAAGCATTTTGGGCCTTATTCATTTTTCGGCATGGTCCTATTTTGAGTTAATGGTCTGATTATTTTGTTTTGCACCATAGTTGTTTTGGTTGGACCTTATTGGGCCATGTGCCCTGTTAATAACTTTTATCTTGGATCCTAGGCCCATTAGTAAAGGAAAGACTTTTGGGCCACCATGTAAGGACTTAGGCTTAGGTTTTTGGACTCTTTGACTAGGTTGAGTTATAAACCTAATTTAGTGGTATTTGTACCATTATTCAGTGTGATGTTTCAGGCTGATAGGTGAGTGGCTATTCTGTTTAGTAGACTGAGGTGAGTCTTCTCATCATACCAATGGGTCGAAGGCACCAATGTCGGCCCATTATCTGATGTGTAGTAATTGATTGATATGCAATTGCATGCTTTGTGGTATGGATTGTTTTATGTTAAGACCATGGGGGGAGCCCATGGCACCTGGATATCAGAACATGGGGGAGCCCACGACATTCCAGGTGAAGACCATGGGGGTGCCATGACACTTGGTTATCAGACAGCGGAGGGAGCCCATGGCATTCCAAGTAAAGACCATGGAGGGAGTCCATGGCAATTCATGTATGCGTTTCTATTGCATGGTTTTTTTATGATTGTATGTGTTGTGCATTTTCGAAAACTCACTAGGCGTTTCCTTAAAGTTTGTTGGGTGTTTGAGGTACTTTTGGCTCTAAGGGCAAGAGCCTGGCTTGATGGCGTAGCTTGCACTCTTCAGTATTTCAAACTCATTGTTTTGGATACTCAGATCTTTTGAACAATGTATTATGTGGGAAAGAAATTCGGATACTATTTTTAGTTAATAAATGAAAATTATTACCTATGTTTTTGGGTTGTTACAAGACGATTGGCTAACGAAAGTGGTGGAGGGAGTAGATGTAAAACACATGTGCTGGTACTTGGGAGTGCGTTGGACAAAATTTGTAGAACACATGTGATAAGGGACCCAATATGTAACAATAGAAAACTGGTGTGGCAAAATCCTAAAGACACTAAACTATACTATTCCCTAAGGCTTTAAGAATTAATATAAATATTAATATTGTATCCAGTTTAGCGAATTAATAAAGATGTGATTGATTACAAGTATGATTAATATAATCATTTATATAAAATAAATGATTAATGTATATTAAAATCTGAGAGTATTACCAAAACGCAGGCCAAAACTTCGTATATAAGTTGTTTCACGAAAATGATATATATATATATATATATATATATATATATATATATATATATATATATATATATATATATATATATATATATATATATATATATATATGTTTGTGACTTTCAAAATCTCAATATATGTATAGTAGCATCCACTTTTTCCAGGTTTCTTTTCAAAGGTTAATTATTTCATGCTTTTGGGATTTTGCAACACTACGATGTGGCATTAGGTGGGCCACAATGTGACATTTGTTGATGAGGAACGTGCATCAACACAATAGCATGACGTGGCATATTTTTTTCCACGACGTGGTGACTTTATTATCCCAAAACCTTAATTTCGGGACTAATTCCAAGGGTTTCTCTTTGGCAGCACCCACCCTCTGAGATCCTATCACATCCACTACGTCGCATATCGTTGATTTATTTTGACTTAGGTCATCCATCTGCAAAACCAACACCCAATTTTAATCATTCAACTTTCCTACATCCAGTAAGAGCTCCATTATCACAAACAAAATTTATGAGCAGTTTACCGAACACCTTATGTCTACATTAAATCAGCTTGAAGAATTATACGAGGTAAAAGAAAACCGGCCATCGATGTATGAATTTAATTAGGGCATGGAAATTATAATAAAAACGACAATCAAAATTAATACTGCTTCATTGTGCACTTTTTGGAGGTAAGTGTTCAAATTCAAGTAATTAATAATTTTTTTGTTGTTCTAAACCTTTTGGCATAAACAAAATTAACATGGTTCGCATTCTAAAACCTCCATCAAAATCCTTTGATTTTCCATCGATAACACCTCATTTTTGATTTACTGTAATATGTAAATTAAAGGAACATTTTAAATGCCACGGGTAACAAAAAGAATGCAGGGGAGAAAGATGGTTCCTAAAGTTTAGGCTAAAATTCACCGCTTTCAATTTCCTGAGGACAATTTCACCATATATATTGTCATCCTAACATTGAGAATACAAAAAGAAAATAAAAACATTCAAAATTACCAAAAGAACCATGATTACCATGAATGGAAACGAAAGGCACCCAAGACACATGGAAAATCATGTCCACCACCATGAAGGAGGTGTTCAGTCCAAATGTACCGATGGGTTTTGGGGATGATTGTGGATGGTGGCGACAGTGTTCGTAGTGGTGTTCATGATGTGTTCTTCTTTATGTGAGATTGAGGGTTTTAGGTTATGGTGACGACTATAAAAGATGGAGAGGTTTCAAGTACGTTGATCTGAGTCATCATATCGAGTTTGGAAGTGAAGAACCAAATGTTGTCATTGGCTCAAAAACCACTGCCACACACCACCATCTCCAAAACCTTTTGCAAAAAAAATTTAATCTTAGACGAATCACCTTTCAATATATCAATAAAATCTAGTAGAAAGAGAGAGATCAACGAAAAAGGAAAAAACAAAACCCATACCTGTAGTGGAGATGACCTGAGGTGGGAATGGGGAGGGAGGGCGGCGACGGCCGGAGTGTTGGTGTGCGTGGTTACTTCTTCCTTCTTCCCTTTGAATCTCCTCCGATCTCTACACCTTCAAATGTTTCTCTGATTAGCAGAGAAAATATCCTATAAAACTAAAAGAAACACGATGATTTCATAGGATGAAAAGAGAGGAAAAGCTGACGATTGACGACAACGACCTGAAAATCGAAAACTAAGGGTGTTTATTTCAACAGACTTTTACCTCACGTCTTCCTTCTACCTCCATCAAAATTGATAACGTAATGACTGGCAGTAAAGCATAAATCATGTTAGAAAGGGCATCGAACTCTGGGGTTGCTTTTGTTCCTCCTCTTTGTCAATCGGAAAGGATATATATATATATATATATATATATATATATATATATATATATATATATATATATATATATATATATATGACGGTGAAGTAGATGATTGACTAGCAAAAGTGATGGACGGAGCAGATGTAAAACACATGTGTTGGGACTTAGGAGTGTGTTGCGCGAAATTTATAGAACACGTATGATAAGGGACCTAAAGCGTAACATCAGGAAAACTGGTGTGGCACAATGCCAAACAAACAAAACTATACTATTCACCAAGGCTTTGAAGAATATATATATATATATATATATATATATATATATATATATATATATATATATATATATATACACACACACACACATAATGTGATAAGGGACCTATAACACTTCTTATTGCGAGAACATTTGAGAACAAAAATTCTTCTTTAATTTACAATGTGAGACTTTTGTAATTAAATCAAAAACTATAAAATAATATTCACATAAATCAAAAAATAGTTAAAAACAATTAAAAAAAACTCACTAAACTACACGACTCACCACCCACCCAACACATCCACGACCACTACCTACCACCCACCAACCACCAATCACCACCATCTACAACCCATCAACCACCAACCACCACCACCCACAACCAGTACCAACCACTCATCACTAGTTCACTACAACCAACAACCCACTACCACCACTCACCACCACCAACCCTACCACCATCACGTACTGTCACCACCACTACTAACCCCACTACCATTATGCACCATCACCACCATCACCAAGCACCCACCACCACCGACCAATCACTAACACCACCCATCAGCAGGACCTGCCTACACCACCTATCACCACCAATCAACACCACCACCCAATCTATCACCCACCAAAACCACCACTACCACGCACCACCACCCACCAAAACCACCACCACCAACAACAACTACCCACCACCTACCACGATCACTACCACCAGCCAACACTAACCACCACCCATCACTACCACCACCTCTACTACCAACGACCACCACCCACCACCACTACCAACACTTGCCACTACCACCAACCACCACCCACTAACACCACCATCTGTCACTACCACCCGCCTACACTAACCACCACCCATCACTACCACCACCTCTACTACCAACGACCACCGCCCACCACCACTACCAACACTTGCCACTACCACCAACCACCACCCACTAACACCACCATCTGTCACTACCACCTGCCTACACTCCCCATCACCCGCCAAAACCACAACCACCACCACACGTTACCACCACCCACCACCCACTACCACCCGCCAACACTAACCACCACCCATCAATACCACCTCCTCTACTACCAACCATCACCACCCATCATATTTACCAACACTTGCCACTACCACCAGCCACTACCCACCAACACCACCATCTGTCACTATCACCCATCTACACCACTCATCACCCGCCAAAACCACAACCACCACCAGCCGCCGACACCACTCGTCACCACCACCCACCACCATCATTATTACTACCTACCAACCCCTATTATGACCACCCACTTCTACCACTAACCACCACCACCCACCAACATTACCAATACTCGCCACTATCTCCAACCACTACCTACCAACACCACCACCCACCCACTACCACCCACCTCTACTATACATCACCAACACTTGCCACCACCACCATCTATCATTCACAAAAACCATAACTACCACAACCTATCACCATTAACCACCACCATCGACCCACCACACATTACCACCACCCATCAACACCGCCCGTCACCACCTTCACCACCACCCGCCACCACTCACCCACATCATTACCACCTACCACCATATTACCCACCACTAAACATCACTACACGCCACCACCACCCACCATCATCCACCCATAAACACCACCACCACTACCAACCTATCCATAACCTATCATAACCACCATCCCCACAACTACACACCACTTATCACCACCGCAACCACTACCTACCACTACTACAAACCAACTATTACCCACGAACCGCAACACTCACCACCACCCATTGCTACTAACCACCACCCTACGCCACCTACTCCACCATCATAACCACCACACACAACTACTCATCTCCACCACATGACCACCATCCACTACTTATAACCACCAACACTATATGTGATTAAATGTATATAATGTTATAAATCGTGTCTGATTGTATGTATTATTCATAGAAATCACATGTGATTAAATACATATAATCACATGTGCTTATATGTATCTAATCACATATGATTTATATAAATAAGATTTATTTTCAAGTTTTCCATTAAATAATTTTGCTCATGTACTTACTCATATCTGATTATACTTATTTACTCACAAATGATTAATATGAACAACAATCTGTTTTCACATTTTTTGATTAAATGGTTGTTCTCTTGAATATAATCACATATGATTATATATATCCAATCACATATGATTTATATTGACACTATTCTTTTTGTTAATATAAATCATATGTGATTATACAATTAAAAAAAACTCACTAAACTACACGACTCACCACCCACCCAACACATCCACGACCACTACCTACCACCCACCAACCACCAATCACCACCATCTACAACCCATCAACCACCAACCACCACCACCCACAACCAGTACCAACCACTCATCACTAGTTCACTACAACCAACAACCCACTACCACCACTCACCACCACCAACCCTACCACCATCACGTACTGTCACCACCACTACTAACCCCACTACCATTATGCACCATCACCACCATCACCAAGCACCCACCACCACCGACCAATCACTAACACCACCCATCAGCAGGACCTGCCTACACCACCTATCACCACCAATCAACACCACCACCCAATCTATCACCCACCAAAACCACCACTACCACGCACCACCACCCACCAAAACCACCACCACCAACAACAACTACCCACCACCTACCACGATCACTACCACCAGCCAACACTAACCACCACCCATCACTACCACCACCTCTACTACCAACGACCACCACCCACCACCACTACCAACACTTGCCACTACCACCAACCACCACCCACTAACACCACCATCTGTCACTACCACCCGCCTACACTAACCACCACCCATCACTACCACCACCTCTACTACCAACGACCACCGCCCACCACCACTACCAACACTTGCCACTACCACCAACCACCACCCACTAACACCACCATCTGTCACTACCACCTGCCTACACTCCCCATCACCCGCCAAAACCACAACCACCACCACACGTTACCACCACCCACCACCCACTACCACCCGCCAACACTAACCACCACCCATCAATACCACCTCCTCTACTACCAACCATCACCACCCATCATATTTACCAACACTTGCCACTACCACCAGCCACTACCCACCAACACCACCATCTGTCACTATCACCCATCTACACCACTCATCACCCGCCAAAACCACAACCACCACCAGCCGCCGACACCACTCGTCACCACCACCCACCACCATCATTATTACTACCTACCAACCCCTATTATGACCACCCACTTCTACCACTAACCACCACCACCCACCAACATTACCAATACTCGCCACTATCTCCAACCACTACCTACCAACACCACCACCCACCCACTACCACCCACCTCTACTATACATCACCAACACTTGCCACCACCACCATCTATCATTCACAAAAACCATAACTACCACAACCTATCACCATTAACCACCACCATCGACCCACCACACATTACCACCACCCATCAACACCGCCCGTCACCACCTTCACCACCACCCGCCACCACTCACCCACATCATTACCACCTACCACCATATTACCCACCACTAAACATCACTACACGCCACCACCACCCACCATCATCCACCCATAAACACCACCACCACTACCAACCTATCCATAACCTATCATAACCACCATCCCCACAACTACACACCACTTATCACCACCGCAACCACTACCTACCACTACTACAAACCAACTATTACCCACGAACCGCAACACTCACCACCACCCATTGCTACTAACCACCACCCTACGCCACCTACTCCACCATCATAACCACCACACACAACTACTCATCTCCACCACATGACCACCATCCACTACTTATAACCACCAACACTATATGTGATTAAATGTATATAATGTTATAAATCGTGTCTGATTGTATGTATTATTCATAGAAATCACATGTGATTAAATACATATAATCACATGTGCTTATATGTATCTAATCACATATGATTTATATAAATAAGATTTATTTTCAAGTTTTCCATTAAATAATTTTGCTCATGTACTTACTCATATCTGATTATACTTATTTACTCACAAATGATTAATATGAACAACAATCTGTTTTCACATTTTTTGATTAAATGGTTGTTCTCTTGAATATAATCACATATGATTATATATATCCAATCACATATGATTTATATTGACACTATTCTTTTTGTTAATATAAATCATATGTGATTATACAATTAAAAAAAACTCACTAAACTACACGACTCACCACCCACCCAACACATCCACGACCACTACCTACCACCCACCAACCACCAATCACCACCATCTACAACCCATCAACCACCAACCACCACCACCCACAACCAGTACCAACCACTCATCACTAGTTCACTACAACCAACAACCCACTACCACCACTCACCACCACCAACCCTACCACCATCACGTACTGTCACCACCACTACTAACCCCACTACCATTATGCACCATCACCACCATCACCAAGCACCCACCACCACCGACCAATCACTAACACCACCCATCAGCAGGACCTGCCTACACCACCTATCACCACCAATCAACACCACCACCCAATCTATCACCCACCAAAACCACCACTACCACGCACCACCACCCACCAAAACCACCACCACCAACAACAACTACCCACCACCTACCACGATCACTACCACCAGCCAACACTAACCACCACCCATCACTACCACCACCTCTACTACCAACGACCACCACCCACCACCACTACCAACACTTGCCACTACCACCAACCACCACCCACTAACACCACCATCTGTCACTACCACCCGCCTACACTAACCACCACCCATCACTACCACCACCTCTACTACCAACGACCACCGCCCACCACCACTACCAACACTTGCCACTACCACCAACCACCACCCACTAACACCACCATCTGTCACTACCACCTGCCTACACTCCCCATCACCCGCCAAAACCACAACCACCACCACACGTTACCACCACCCACCACCCACTACCACCCGCCAACACTAACCACCACCCATCAATACCACCTCCTCTACTACCAACCATCACCACCCATCATATTTACCAACACTTGCCACTACCACCAGCCACTACCCACCAACACCACCATCTGTCACTATCACCCATCTACACCACTCATCACCCGCCAAAACCACAACCACCACCAGCCGCCGACACCACTCGTCACCACCACCCACCACCATCATTATTACTACCTACCAACCCCTATTATGACCACCCACTTCTACCACTAACCACCACCACCCACCAACATTACCAATACTCGCCACTATCTCCAACCACTACCTACCAACACCACCACCCACCCACTACCACCCACCTCTACTATACATCACCAACACTTGCCACCACCACCATCTATCATTCACAAAAACCATAACTACCACAACCTATCACCATTAACCACCACCATCGACCCACCACACATTACCACCACCCATCAACACCGCCCGTCACCACCTTCACCACCACCCGCCACCACTCACCCACATCATTACCACCTACCACCATATTACCCACCACTAAACATCACTACACGCCACCACCACCCACCATCATCCACCCATAAACACCACCACCACTACCAACCTATCCATAACCTATCATAACCACCATCCCCACAACTACACACCACTTATCACCACCGCAACCACTACCTACCACTACTACAAACCAACTATTACCCACGAACCGCAACACTCACCACCACCCATTGCTACTAACCACCACCCTACGCCACCTACTCCACCATCATAACCACCACACACAACTACTCATCTCCACCACATGACCACCATCCACTACTTATAACCACCAACACTATATGTGATTAAATGTATATAATGTTATAAATCGTGTCTGATTGTATGTATTATTCATAGAAATCACATGTGATTAAATACATATAATCACATGTGCTTATATGTATCTAATCACATATGATTTATATAAATAAGATTTATTTTCAAGTTTTCCATTAAATAATTTTGCTCATGTACTTACTCATATCTGATTATACTTATTTACTCACAAATGATTAATATGAACAACAATCTGTTTTCACATTTTTTGATTAAATGGTTGTTCTCTTGAATATAATCACATATGATTATATATATCCAATCACATATGATTTATATTGACACTATTCTTTTTGTTAATATAAATCATATGTGATTATACAATTAAAAAAAACTCACTAAACTACACGACTCACCACCCACCCAACACATCCACGACCACTACCTACCACCCACCAACCACCAATCACCACCATCTACAACCCATCAACCACCAACCACCACCACCCACAACCAGTACCAACCACTCATCACTAGTTCACTACAACCAACAACCCACTACCACCACTCACCACCACCAACCCTACCACCATCACGTACTGTCACCACCACTACTAACCCCACTACCATTATGCACCATCACCACCATCACCAAGCACCCACCACCACCGACCAATCACTAACACCACCCATCAGCAGGACCTGCCTACACCACCTATCACCACCAATCAACACCACCACCCAATCTATCACCCACCAAAACCACCACTACCACGCACCACCACCCACCAAAACCACCACCACCAACAACAACTACCCACCACCTACCACGATCACTACCACCAGCCAACACTAACCACCACCCATCACTACCACCACCTCTACTACCAACGACCACCACCCACCACCACTACCAACACTTGCCACTACCACCAACCACCACCCACTAACACCACCATCTGTCACTACCACCCGCCTACACTAACCACCACCCATCACTACCACCACCTCTACTACCAACGACCACCGCCCACCACCACTACCAACACTTGCCACTACCACCAACCACCACCCACTAACACCACCATCTGTCACTACCACCTGCCTACACTCCCCATCACCCGCCAAAACCACAACCACCACCACACGTTACCACCACCCACCACCCACTACCACCCGCCAACACTAACCACCACCCATCAATACCACCTCCTCTACTACCAACCATCACCACCCATCATATTTACCAACACTTGCCACTACCACCAGCCACTACCCACCAACACCACCATCTGTCACTATCACCCATCTACACCACTCATCACCCGCCAAAACCACAACCACCACCAGCCGCCGACACCACTCGTCACCACCACCCACCACCATCATTATTACTACCTACCAACCCCTATTATGACCACCCACTTCTACCACTAACCACCACCACCCACCAACATTACCAATACTCGCCACTATCTCCAACCACTACCTACCAACACCACCACCCACCCACTACCACCCACCTCTACTATACATCACCAACACTTGCCACCACCACCATCTATCATTCACAAAAACCATAACTACCACAACCTATCACCATTAACCACCACCATCGACCCACCACACATTACCACCACCCATCAACACCGCCCGTCACCACCTTCACCACCACCCGCCACCACTCACCCACATCATTACCACCTACCACCATATTACCCACCACTAAACATCACTACACGCCACCACCACCCACCATCATCCACCCATAAACACCACCACCACTACCAACCTATCCATAACCTATCATAACCACCATCCCCACAACTACACACCACTTATCACCACCGCAACCACTACCTACCACTACTACAAACCAACTATTACCCACGAACCGCAACACTCACCACCACCCATTGCTACTAACCACCACCCTACGCCACCTACTCCACCATCATAACCACCACACACAACTACTCATCTCCACCACATGACCACCATCCACTACTTATAACCACCAACACTATATGTGATTAAATGTATATAATGTTATAAATCGTGTCTGATTGTATGTATTATTCATAGAAATCACATGTGATTAAATACATATAATCACATGTGCTTATATGTATCTAATCACATATGATTTATATAAATAAGATTTATTTTCAAGTTTTCCATTAAATAATTTTGCTCATGTACTTACTCATATCTGATTATACTTATTTACTCACAAATGATTAATATGAACAACAATCTGTTTTCACATTTTTTGATTAAATGGTTGTTCTCTTGAATATAATCACATATGATTATATATATCCAATCACATATGATTTATATTGACACTATTCTTTTTGTTAATATAAATCATATGTGATTATACACACACACACACACACACACACACACACATATATATATATATATATATATATATATATATATATATAATCACATGTGATTAGATGTATTTAATCACATGTGATTATATGTATCTAATATAATATTATTTAAATAGACACGATTCATTTTCAAATTTTCGATTCAATAATTTTCTCTTGTTTTTAATCACATGTGATAATATGTAATTAATCAAATATGATTACTATGGGCACAGAACAACTTCTGAATCAAGAACGCAAAAACAAATCTTGCGCTCATAAATTATATGTTGTTTGATACATATAATCACATGTGATTAAATACACGAGAACAAATATTAAATCAGAAATGTAAAACGAATATTGTCTATATAAATCATATGTGATTAAATACATAAATCTAATCATATGTGATTAAATAATGAGAACAACTATTGGATCGAGAAAGCGAAAATGAATGTTTTCCTCATAAATCATATGTTATTAGATACATATAATCACGTATGATTATATATATTTAATCACATATGATTAATAGGGATAAAGATTTGTTTTCACGTTCTTGATTCATTATTTGTTATTGTGTAGATAATAAATGTGATTATACACACACACACACAGATATATATATATATATATATATATATATATATATATATATATATATACATATATAATCACATGATTTATATATAAACGATTTGGTTTTTTTCCAAATAAAATCGTATGTGATTAGAAACATACAATCATATTTGATTAAATGTATTTAATCACATATGATTAAAATGGAATAAATAATTATATAATCGAGAATGCGAAAATAAATCTTAGCCACATAAATCGTATGTGATTAGATACATATAATCGCAAGTGATTATATGTATCTAGGAACATATGATTTATGTGGAAAATATTCATTTTTGTGTTCTATATTCAATAGTTGTTCTCGTGTATTTAATCAAACGTGATTATACGTATCTAGTAACATATGACTTATGTGAACAAGATTCAAATTCACATTCTCAATTCAATAGTTTTTATCACGTTTTTAATCTTGTTGTAATCATGTATTTAATCGTATGTCATTTTATGTATTTAATAAAATATTATACGATTAATATGAAGAAACAACAACTATTGAATCAAAAACACAAAAGTATTATACGATTAATATGAAGAAAGAATAACTAACGAATAAAGAACATGGAAATGAATCTTGTTTGCTTATCTCACTAGAGAACAGACTACATTCTGCCTTTCCTTGTTTACTCTACCGGATTCAGGTATCCATGAACAATAACATTAAATAAGTAATGACTACATAATAGGAGAGTTAGTGTAACTCACCTCCTTGAACTTGAAAATTAGCTAGCGTGAGCTA
Organism: Lactuca sativa; assembly: GCF_002870075.4. NCBI lineage: Eukaryota > Viridiplantae > Streptophyta > Magnoliopsida > Asterales > Asteraceae > Lactuca > Lactuca sativa. The sequence continues at coordinate 86,612,955 of NC_056627.2, read as the reverse complement.
GATATATCCTTTCCTTTCCAAGAACCTACACAAAAATATTACATTATTTAGCTTGTGCTTGTTGTATTACTCTTATAAAACTTATGTGCATATTTCCTTAATTTCTCTTTGATTGTAGTTCTCTGTTTGGGATATGTTTTCTTACCTTTCAACCTATTCTTAAATTTCCATAAACAACATTGGTAAAGTTCCCTCTTTTATCTTTTCAGGAATATAAAGATATTGTTCTAATGATTTTCGGTTGATTTTATATTAAATTTACAAGTCAGTAGCCTTAAGCTATCAATTTCTAGACGACTCAACACTCTTGGAATAAACTGTACCAATATACTACGAATTACTTCAGAACCTATCTAGTAAGGAAACTATACATCCATATCTAACTATAAGATTTGGAATCTCGGTATTTGGAGTTCTAATGAATTTATTATGATTTTTTGAAGACAATGCATGAAATCTGTGAGAGCATGGCCTAGCCTGAGAAGATTGCTAATTTTACCCCTGAAGGATTTGGAATTTCGAAATATGATTTAAAGTTTGAAGAAACTAGACACACAAATATTTAAAGAAAACTAAGTCTCGTAAATTTAAGTATTCTAATTGCCTTCGACGGATTTTAGATGTTCAAGGACAGATTTGGGAAAATTGATCAAATAGCTTTTTAATCACTTTTGGTGTTCTATTAAGGACTTAATGGTTGACCCTTAAGTTTATCACTTTTAAAATGATTGTTGGTTACTTTTTAGGATATTAAGATGCGAAATTCAATTTAAGCTAAGGGCCTTAATGCTTGTGTAACGCCCCAATTCCCGAGTATCAATTTGTGGTTATAATTATTCATAAATTGCAAGGTCTAGTCGACGAGTTGGATGCCTTGACTCGTCGAGTAGAAGCGGTTTGGGGCACATTTTTAAGTGACCTACTAGCCGAGTTCAAGTTAGGATTCGACGAGTAAGAGTTGGAGGATGAAACCCTAATTCTAGGGTTTTGCACCCTATTTAAAGGTCCTTAACTTTCCTTCCCAGCCTCCCTTGTCATCTTCACATCAAGAGAAAACCCTAATAGTTAGCCAGTCTCCATTATTGAGTGTGTAAGACCAAAAGAGAGTGAATTGGAGTGTTTATTGAAGAGTTGAGAGCTTGGGACAAGAAAGAGCTTGTAGATCCAGCCTTTCTAGTATTATGGCATCAAGATTAAGGTATAAAGCTACCACCTTTACATTTAATTGCTTAGATCTCCCCTTTGTGGAAGAAAATGGTCATTTCTAGGGCAAGATAGAGACATTTTCGGGTTTGAGCTTGTCACAAGGGAAAAGTTTCAGATCTTGACTCCCCTAGGCTTTGTGGACAGAATCCTTCAAGCTTTATGAAGCTTTGACCCTCTTTCATGTCCAAAACCTTTGCCTAATACTAGTTATGAGTGTTTTAGTTCCATAGAACCTTGCATGCATGTAAAGTTAGCAAGTTTACATGATAAAAACACCCTAGGAGCCTAGATCTATAGTTTGGAGCCTTGGTTTCACGAAGAAGCTTCTATATGGATGAAGGACTGAAGGGACTCGACGAGTTGCATGGTCAACTCGGAGAGTCCGATAAAGATTGTTGTTGACCCGGCGAGTCAGATGAGTTACTCGACGAGTCGGCTAGGGTTTTCCCAAACTTTGGACATGTATGAACTAGACAAGTTACAAGGGAGACTCGACGAGTCGGCCAAGGAGTTTTTGACCGCAAACCTTAGAAACTCGACGAGTCACTCTAGTGACTCGACGAGTTGGCGAGTTATGCAAGGAAATCGGCGAGTAGCTAAGGGTACTCGATGAGCTGAGGTCAACATGGATTGTTGACCTTAACCGTTAACTTTGACTTTGACCAAGGGTTGACCGGTTTGACTTTTAAGGATAATTGGTAAGCGGGTATTTATGAATTGGATCATTGATTGTTATAGGTATTGGAGTTTGGGGCAGTGTTTCGGGAGCATGATTTCATGGTTTAGTCTGGCATTGCAAGGTGAGTTATCCTCACTATATCAAAAAGGTCTAAGGCACTAAGGCCAGCTCTTTATCGATTTTGTATCCGGGTATTTGCTTGATATGTTTATTGATCTGCTATATCTACATCCCGGTAGATAGGATGATATTATATTAATGGCCTGGTTTAGGTTGGTATCTTATTATATAGGATGATTTTATGTAAGTGACTAGTTAGGTTGGTATCCTGGTTATAGGTTGGTTGTTGTGTTACTTATCTGTTAGATCGGTATGATTATCTGTTATATACATGATAACGTATGATATTTATGTGCACATGATTGTTTGATTAGTATGGGGGTTGGGTTGAGGTGGGTCCCGCTTTGTGCTGTAGGCCAACATATAAAGGGCGGACTGAATAGACTGCAGGCCTGGGAGGGAACCTAGTAAGGCCGAAGGCCCGACGTGCGGTACGGATAGGCTGAAGGACCTGAGAGGGCAGTAGAGATGTGCCGATGCTCGAAGAGTGGGCCATATAGACTGAACGCTCGGTGCGGGCGGTCCAGTCATACTGTAGACTCAGAGAGTGGACCAGGTGGACTGAAGGCCCGGTACGGGCGGACCAGTCACACTGCAAACTCGTGATGCATGGTTGTTTCGTTACATATATGTTTATATGATATGGTTATCTGTATGGAGTTGTTATTTTGGGGGTAACTCACTAAGCTTTTGGGCTTATAGTTTTTGTTTATTGTTTCAGGTTCAGCGGATGGCCGCTGGAAGGCGAAGGTGTGTCCGTACACTTCCTCGATTGATGATTATGATTTCTGGGAACTCTGATGTTTAAGCTATTTTGAAAAAGAATTGTAGTAACTGAATGGTTTTAAATGATTTAAAAAGTTTTAAATTGACTCGAATCTTAAGGATGTTACAACTTGGCTTAATGAGGGTTCAAAGTTAAGAGTTTTCACATAAAATGCAACTTTACATTTATTGGGTTCTTTTCAGAAAATATGACAAACACCTTGTGTACATGAAATCCTACAGTGATCCTCAACTATCTAATTGAATCCAATCCAACCCCTAGAGCTTACTATTATTATTTATCATCGACACCGACAATTAGCATAAAGGAGTAATCCATGATTATAAATGGAAGAGTGGTAAACAAATTGAAGGTAAACTCAGGTTAAATAATTGACCAAGACTAATAACCACTACAACAACTCAAAAGGGTCATTTCCTTTCTGTAAATGATTCATGATAGGGATCATTGCCTAATATTCTAGTTTCAGAGTCTAAATCTATAATAACTCAAGTTAAGAGTGGAAGAGGTTTGTTTACTAATAAAAAGTTGAAATCACTCCCTGGAGCATATCATCCTTCATCCTCTAATTTCTGATCCACACCTTTCGATTGATTGTCAAAAATCCACAAAATTAGCTTTCATGTGCCATCTTTCATTATCGAATACCTTATGCGTAGCTTCCAATTCAATTTTGATTTTCTCAACATCTCCTTCCGGATGAACGATGCTAAATTTCACAATATCATGAATCTGACTCATAATTCGACCGGATCCATCATTTTCCTGATCAGAGTACAAATCAAATTGATTCTTCTCAGGATGATCATTAATTTCTTAGCATTATACATAGATTCATTCACTAAAAAAGTTTGGCATTCAATGATGCTTAATTATACGAACGGAGAAGCTCAAAGGAGTAAATCATGTTGAATTTCCTGATATATTGAAGTGCTTGAGCTGATTTTTTGGAAGTAATGTTGAATGACCTACATTTCGACACACTCATTTAATTTATTTGATGCATGCATCTGTTAAATTGTTCTCAAATTTATAATTGTTCTCATTTGATTATATATATATATATATATATATATATATATATATATATATCCGGTTTAAAAAAGTAAACATGTTGTGATTGATTATAAATTTGATTAATATCAACATTTATAATTAAATATTTAATGTATATTAGCATTTATGAATATTACCAAAACACTGGTGAAAAATTTATATAAAAGTTGCGTCATAAAGATGTTATTATATATATATATATATATATATATATATATATATATATATATATATATATATATATATATATATATATATATATATATATATATATATATATATATATATATAGTGTTAGGTTCATGTGTGTAACGACTGAAAAATACAACCAATTTTAATTTTTTTCAAAACATCTCGATTTCATTAAAATCTTTACAACAACGTTTTCAATACAAAACATTTAACGCGTTCCCAGAATCACATCACTATAAAATCATGAGGAGCGGTACGATCACGCCTTCGCCTAGCCACGATCTCCTGAAGAACCTGAAAACATAAAACCACAACTGTAAGCCCAAAAGCTTAATGAGATACCCCCAAAATACCAACCACATATACGCCCTTCCAGGCCACGACCTTCCGGTCCAAAACATATTGCCTTCCGGTCCATAACATATTGCCTTCCGACCCATAACATATTGCCTTTCGACCCATAACATAACAACATACATAACATAACAGAACATAGAACAACCATGCATACCGGGTCACACTCCAGTCCAAGCAACCGTGTGCATATAACATATAATCATATAACAGTTCACAGTCAGCCAATCGGTCAAACAGATCACATAACATATCATCACCCTAACCAATATATCGGCCTAGCCGATCACTAGCGTAACATCACCCTACGACTCATCCAACATACTAATTACGCACACACGCCTTTCCAGGCCATGACCTTCCGGTCCACATCATAATGCCTTCCGGGCCACAACATGTAATGCCTTCCGGCCCACAACATATAATGCCTTCCGGCTCACAACATATAATGCCTTCTGGCTCACAACATAATGCCTTCCGGCCCATATCCCGCAATATCATAACAACAGACAACTACCCGGATTTGCATCCGATAAAGGGTCGGCCTTGGTGCCTTAAACCCCGTTGATATAGTAAGGATAACTCACCTCGAAAATGCCGTCTGAACAGATAACCCAAGTTGCTCCGATCACTGATACGATCTCCACCACCGGACAACCACCAATGCACTGAACTCAAAACAATAATCAACAATTACCAAAATGCCCCTGGAAACCACTGGTCAACCCTTGGTCAAAGACAAGGTCAAAGTCAACCCCTGACTGACTCTACTCGCCGAGTCAACCCGATGACTCGCCGAGTCCCCATACTCAGAACTTCCCTCAATCCGAGAACTAACTCGCCGAGTCACCCCGAGACTCGTCGAGTTTAACAACTCTGAGTCCACTCGCACACAACTCACCGAGTCATCCCTTGACTCACCGATTCTCGACTTGACAAGAAAATATTGGGACTCTTCGATAAGACTCGTCGAGTCCAAGAATAGACTCGCTGAGTCTAAGGCTATCTTCAACCTACTCGCCGAGTTGTTCTTCCAACTCGTCGAGTTCCAGCTCATCTTCAAGCAACTCGTCGAGTACACCCATGTGACTCGCCGAGTACCACCGGTCTGAATCCGTACAGAAGCATTCCAGACCATGCAATTGATCCGAAACATAGATCTAGCCTCCTACAACTCATCCATCACGTAAAGTGGCAAACTTTACGTGAAGCCAAAGAGATCTATGCATTTTTCACATTAGGGCTAAGGTTTGGGACATGATAGCTTCATCCAACACTCAACACAGGGACTTTCATGCATAAAAACTCTTCTCCATTCCAGATCTGAGGTAGCAACCTCAGATCTAACCTCTAAACTCCAATACATCCAAAGATGTGATCTCTAATATCCCCAAAATGATGCATCTAAGAAATAGCAGCTCAAAAACGAGATATTACCTCAAAAGAACGCCCCAACTGCAATGAAACTTGAATCCAAGCAAAGCCCCTTGCTCCAAGCCTCTCCTTCTCTAAGATCTCTTCAATAATCACCTCTCCAAGCTCTAATTTGCTCAACAATGGTGCTTCTCCATGATTTTAGGGTTTCTGGGACTCAAGGGGGTGATAAAGAGGCTGGTAGGAAAGCATAATGTTCCTTATATAGGGCTCAACCCCGAGAATTAGGGTTTTCTCCACTCAACGCCTACTCGCCGAGTCCACCTCATTGACTCGTCGAGTCGGCTACTTAACATGCGACCAAATCGCGACTCTACTCGCCGAGTCCATCCATGGACTCGCCGAGTCACTCCTTCCCAATTTACTCTTTTAGCCCCTCCACTCTACTCTTGATATTTCTGGATGTTACAATTCTCCCCCACTTAAATTAGGCTTCGTCTTCAAAGCCTACAGCAATTCAATCCCAAAGATACTCCCACAACGCGCCACCTGGCCTTAACCGGGCCAAGTCCCTCAAGGCATACCCATCGAAACTCAAACACACTTCCTCTTTCCTTACGGTGTCCTGAGCACCGTCTCGAGCCGGGAACCGGCTGTACCCTCTGATAATCACACTCAGCAACCAAGAATTACCCATGAAGCATCACTACCCCAAATCTCGACAATCACTCGTCTCATAAGGGCTAGAAAGCCATGAACCATCGGATCCCCGATCTGAATTCCACTCTATCCATTTCGTGATGACGGAAAGACCCATTCTCGATCTCAAAGAAACTCCCACGAGTTCTCCTCTTGCAATCACATACACATGCGGAACTTGCTCCAGCACCCTCAGGTTGGGAAAACCCGATACACTGATGATATCCTCCAACATCCCCCAGGATGAATCACTAATACATATCCAATACCATGATCAGAATCACACTAAGAGCCCAAGACTCTCTCCCTGCATCCCTTTCGAGTCTCTTGGTTCTACATCTGCGGAAATCTCTCTCGCGTCGTCAGCAGACATCTCATCACGCTATCATTCGATACCCCCATCGCAATCACGCTGCTCAAAGACCACCGTCGGACCACTCCGACCAAAACTCTACACCGCCGCTTTCACTTCCGTGAATGTGCTCTTCCTCTCGGAGCTACACTCCTCTCCCTCTTTCCTTACCAAGGGAATCCACTTGGCTGTCTTGTCACCACAACAAGTGCCACGGTGCTCACCTAACGCTGCACCACCCCTTTATAACGTAACCGCTATCCATGCAATACATATGCCCTGAATCAGCTCACAAGGAGTCTCGAGTCCATGCACCATCTCTACTAATCAAGATCAATACCCGGGGCCAGACCTTCTCGTGCAACACATCACAACATAACCAATCCATTTCCTCGGACCGATCCGATAATACCTGCAGAGTCTTCAGCATGACTAGACCACCTCACCAGGTCTTCAGTCTGGCTGAACCGTCCTCCCGAGCCTCCGGTCTGACTGATTCGCCTTCCGGCCGTCAGTCTCTCTGGACCGCTCAAACAGCACTCATCATACCGAGCCATCCCTCCGGGAATCCTCCCATGCATACTGTTCTCGCCCTCTAAGGGTTCCGAACTCTATCTCCAACATACATACTCAATCCCGACCCGATTTCCAGGCCCTCCACACTCAAATGCCCCAGGTCTGTAATCCGCCCCGAACGCCTGCTACTCACCCATACCAGCCTGCTCTCGGCTGAATGAAATACCGCCGAAATCCCAAGCAGCTAAATAGCCTCTCAAGTCCATCGACCACCTGGAGAATTCTCCGATTCTCCCCCACTTGGGCACTAACTATCAACCACCAGTCGCCATCACCGACCTCCCAGAACAACTCTTTCACAAAGAAAACACTTACACGCGGACTGCTTCCCACAAGCATAAACAACCTCAACGAGATCTCACATCAACACCGATCAACCTGCTCGAAGGAAACTCAATCTGCATCTAACCACTCCTCAGAAAGCAGATGCTACCTGGCCTGAATCCCAATGCCGGGTTGCCACTAATAACCCTCGTGAATGATAACCAATGGAATTCCCAAAACAATAACCCATAACCAAAACCACAACCCGCAAAATGACGAATACCGCATCGAAAACCCCACAAAGATACCAGCACAAAACAATACACCACAATAATCACAAGATAACAAGACGTCAAGAAAGAAACATACCCGCAGCTGCATCCGGCACTGCCCTGACCTCCTGTGCTACAAGCTGAAAAGCACGACCCTGAGCCCTTGGGGGCTCTACTCCACCCTGACCTCCCCTGTGATCCTCAAAGTGGCCGGTGCTGGAGCCTGCACCGGTCCTGCAACAAGCTGTGAGTTGACCCTCAAATGCCCAACCTGATGACAATGATAGCAAATCCTCAAATCCCGAACTGGCGCTGACTGCCAAAAATCCCTCGCATAGTGCCCCTCCTTTCCGCACTTGCGGCATGCACCACCGGACCAACAAACTCCGGCGTGACCCTTTCCACACTTCCCACAAGTGTGACTACCCTGCTCTCCTACCCTGGAATCGACGGTCTTGGACCGTTTCGGCACCGACTGCAACTGCACCGGAGCCTGCCTCAACTCACGCAACCGCAATTCAATCTGTAACTCACGCCGCCTGGCGGCCTCCTGCAATTCCAACAAGGTCTCGCACCTCTGTGTAGACACCCACTGTCTGATATCCCTCTTGAGCATACTTAGATATCGGGACATCTGAGCCTGCTCCGAAGCGAACTCAGGGCAAAACATTGCCCTCTCAGTGAACATTCTAGTGATCTCCGTCACCGACTCCGAACCTTACTTCAGCTCAAGGAACTCCTGAGCCAATCTCTCCCTCTCAACTTGCGGAGCATAACGAGTGATGAACATTTCTCTGAACTGATCCCACAAATACGCAGCCCTCTGCGCATCCGAATATGACCCCGTCGTCAATCTCCACCAATCCTTTGCCCCGAGCCTCAACAGGTTCAGAGCACACCTCACCCTCTGATCAGCAGGGCATGAACACGTGAAGGAACACCCCTCCACGTCTGATAACCACCTCATAGCAACAATCGGGTCCTGAACTCCATCGAATGTGGGAGGCTTCGTATTATCGAAGTTCCGATACTGAAAACCCCGACTAGCTCCTCCCCCTGCCGCTGCTACAGTCGCTGTAGCCGCCGCGGCAGCCATCTCTGCGAGAGCCGCATAGCGCTTATCAAAATACCCAACCATGGCAGTCTTGATCGACCCAAACAACTCCGACAACTCAGCCCGGAACAACTCAGCAATCTCATCACGCAGGATCTCACGAATCCTCGCATCCAACTCGCTCGTGCTCATCCGACCGATAACCTCGGGCGGCACCGATCCGCCCGGAACTCCCTCTCCAGCTCCCGATCCTGATCCGGATCCACTTTCATCATGCCTCGGAATCTCCATACTGAAAAACACCACACCAAATCTCAGACTCTTCCCACAATCCTGGGATCCAACTCTCTCAACCCAACCCTAGAGATCATGGTTTCCCTGATACGCGTATGGGTCCTGTGCTTTCAGTAGTACGGGCCCATACTACCTTCCACACCTACCCATATTTGTATGAAGTACTACCACAACGCCCTAGAGAAACATGCATAACAACGCTCAACCCTCACCACTAGAGGAACACTGAAAATCTCCCATAAGGAACCCTAGGCTACAGACATCACAAATCAGGCAACATATCATGAAATCCTGAAGATCCCTAGCCTATCACTAGCATGCTGTTCTATCAAAGCTCATTAAAACAAATATCATGAATGGTAATTTGGGGATACTTACTGGCTCCGGCTGATCGTACCTCCGCGTCCTCCTCTTACTTAATTTAAAAACCATTTTAATTTCTCTTTTAAAACCTCCCTCGATTTGAGACTGGAGTCACACGAGTGTTCCTCCAATTCACTCAAACCAAGGCTCTGATACCAACTTGTAACGACCGAAAAATACAACCAATTTTAATTTTTTTCAAAACATCTCGATTTCATTAAAATCTTTACAAAAAGTTTTTCAATACAAAACATTTAACGAGTTCCTAGAATCACATCACTATAAAATCATGAGAAGCGGTACGATCATGCCTTCGCCTAGCCACGATCTCCTGAAGAACCTGAAAACATAAAACCAAAACTGTAAGCCTGAAAGCTTAGTGAGATACCCCCAAAATACCAACTACATATACGCCCTTCCAGGTCACGACCTTCCGGTCCAAAACATATTGCCTTCCGGCCCATAACATATTGCCTTCTGGCCCATAACATATTGCCTTCCGGCCCATAACATAACAGCATACATAACATAACAGAACATAGAACAACCATGCATATCGGGTCACACTCCAGTCCAAGCAACTGTGTGCACAAAACATATAATCATATAACAGTTCACAGTCAGCCAATCAGTCAAACAGATCACATAACATATCATCACCCTAACCAATATATCGGCCTAGCCAATCACTAGCATAACATCACCCTACGACTCATCCAACATACTAATTACGCATATATGCCTTTCCAGGCCATGACCTTCCGGTCCACATCACAATGCCTTCCGACCCACAACATGTAATGCCTTCCCGCCCACAACATATAATGCCTTCCGGCTCACAACATATAATGCCTTCCGGCTCACAACATAATGCCTTCCGGCCCATATCCCGCAATATCATAACAACAGACAACTACCCGGATTTCCATCTGATAAAGGGTCGGCCTTGGTGCCTTAAACCCCGTTGATATAGTAAGGATAACTCACCTCGAAACTGCCGACTGAACAGATAACCCAAGCAGCTCCGATCACTGATACGATCTCCACCACCAGACAACCACCAATGCACTGAACTCAAAACAATAATCAACAATTACCAAAATGCCCCTGGAAACTACTGGTCAACCTTTGGTCAAATACAAGGTCAAAGTCAACCCCTGACTGACTCTACTCGCCGAGTCAACCCGATGACTCGCCGAGTCCCCATACTCAGAACTTCCCTCAATCGGCGACCTAACTCGCCGAGTCACCCCGAGAATCGTCGAGTTTAATAACTCTGAGTCTACTCGCACACAACTCACCAAGTCATCCCTTGACTCACCGATTCTCGACTCGACCAGAAAATATTGGGACTCTTCGACAAGACTCGCCGAGTCCAAGAACAGACTCGCTGAGTCTAAGGCTATCTTCAACCTACTCGCCGAGTTGTTCTTCCAACTCGTCGAGTTCCAGCTCATCTTCAAGCAACTCGTCGGGTACACCCATGTGACTCGCCGAGTACCACCGGTCTAAATCCATACAAAAGCATTCCAGACCATGCAATTGATCCAAAACATAGATCTAGCCTCCTACAACTCATCCATCACGTAAACTGGCAAACTTTACGTGAATCCAAAGAGATCTATGCATTTTGCACATTAGGGCTAAGGTTTGGGACATGATAGCTTCATCCAACACTCAACACAGGGACTTTCATGCATAAAAACTCTTCTCCATTCCAGATCTGAGGTAGCAACCTCATATCTAACCTCTAAACTCCAATACATCCAAAGATGTGATCTCTAATATCCCCAAAATGATGCATCTAAGAAATAGCAGCTCAAAAACGAGATATTACCTCAAAAGAACGCCCCAACTGCAATGAAACTTGAATCCAAGCAAAGCCCTTGCTCCAAGCCTCCCCTTCTCTAAGATCTCTTCAATAATCACCTCTCCAAGCTCTAATTTGCTCAACAATGGTGCTTCTCCACGATTTTAGGGTTTCTGGGACTCAAGGGGGTGATAAAGAGGCTGGTAGGAAAGCATAATGTTCCTTATATAGGGCTCAACCCCGAGAATTAGGGTGTTCTCCACTCAGCTCCTACTCGCCGAGTCCACCTCATTGACTCGTCGAGTCGGTTACTTAACACCCGACCAAATCGCGACTCTACTCGCCGAGTCACTCCTTCCCAATTTACTCTTTTAGCCCTTCCACTCTACTCTTGATATTTCGGGATGTTACAATGTGAGACGACTTAATTTTATGAGACCGTGAGACGTAATCTTAACCACTCGTTTAGTAGATAAAACAAAAACATTTTTAAAATGCTAATTTTTTTATAAGGGCGTTATAAGGTTACTACCTATAAAATGGCAGTTTAATGGACGTCCACTCTCACCCACCACTTCTGTGACTGGTGGAGGGTCGTTAGCTGAACGGGTAGGATAGGACTATAATTCTCCTTAAGTATAATGATAATCATAAAGTAACTAATCCTTTTATAAATTCTTAATCTTAGTTACTTTAGGAAAATGTGAAATTGATGCTAATCAATGAAAATTGCACGTTGCACTTTACCAATTCGTTGATGGAGCGTGTGTGGTTAATCGACACATTAACTTGGACTAGTAAGGGTGGCAAAGGGTGGCTTGATGTTTATCATAAGATCAATGGAGCATGTGTGGTTAAGCAACACATTGATTGGGTGATAAAATCGAGGGTACCAAGCACATTTTGCATGGTTATTCGCACCTTGTTTGTGATCCTCGATATCCCAGTCACAAACCTGAAGGGCATAATCGAGATTTAAACATGCCATTGAATTGTTCAATGAATCTCAAAGGATCTTGAGTTTCAATCCAATTACAACTTAATAAATATTTTGTTTTTCATGGTGAAACTTGGTAAATCGTCATTTACCTACCTTTAAATATTTTGGAAGTTAGATTACGACATCCCTCTTCCAAATTGTAAAGTATTGTGTTGGGTCCTAGCCTTAATATTTCATTTGGGTGTTTTATTAAGGACTCTTTATCTAATCTAAACTTGTCTTTCTTTCTTCTCAGATGTCTTGCAACACTGCGTCTGGCTCAAACCCTACTGGCTCCTTCGCTCTCATGAACCTTTGTGGAAGAGTCATCTTTGATGGTTCCAACTTCAATTAATGAAGTAGGAACATCAAGATGGTCACTCGTTATGAGGACAAGGAGTATGTCCTTGACAAGGAGCTAAAGGAAATTAACGAGTCTTCTGCTCCTCCTAAGGAGATTGCTGTGTTTAGGACACATGAGAATGATGCCACCAAGGTGGCTTGTATCTTGCTTGCCACTATTTCAGCTGAACTCCAAAAGTCCTATGAGGACTTCTACCCTTTTGAGATGCACCAGGACCTGATGGAAAGATACCATCAGAGTGCTCGTCAAGAGAGGTATGAAATCATCTCGCCATGGTAACAACCAGGATAAAGGATGGTGAACCTATCATGCGCCACTTGCAGAAAATGCAAAGATTTGTGGACCAGTTGCTAAAGTTGAATATGAACTTTCCTGAGGAGTTGGCTATAGATATCATTATACACTCTTTACCTCCATGTCATGATCAGTTCCGAATGACCTATCATATAACCAAGGAGGAGGTCACACTTAGCAAACTTCAAGGGCTTTTGAGGACTACCGAAAGTGGTCTCAAAGGTAAATCGGTTGTTACTACTCCTATCACTTCCCCTGTTCTGGCAATTGGACAAGGGAAAGGAAAGAAGAGGAAGGGTTCCTCAAAGAATCGCAAGGGAAAGTCTCTTGATGGATACTTTTCAAGTGGGACCATGGCTGGTTCTGCTACTCCCATTTCCATTCCTAAAAAGCAGAGTGTTTCTATTCCCATGAAATGGGCACTGGAGGGGATGTTGTCCCAAATACTTGCAGGATGTTAAAGATGAGAAGGTTAAACCCACCCATGCAAGTGTTTATACTATTCTATCTAAAAAATCATCACATACTAACTCTTGGGTGCTTGAAACAGGTTGTGGATTTCACATTTGATCTGATGTGTAGGGCCTAAATATGAGTAAGGATGTGGAGCACGGGAAGATAAACTTGATCATCGGGAATAGGAAGGTGTCACCTGTCACTAAGATTAGAGTTTACTCTTTATTGCTTAGTAGTGGGTTAGGAATAGATTTGAATAATTGTTTCTACTCGTCTGATATGGCGAGAAATATTATTTCCTTTCATGGTTTGTACAAACAAGGTTTCACATTTTCGTTTGGTAATGAAATTGGTGCAATAAATGCTTATTATAATGGTGTTTTTTTATTTTAAAGTATTGCCTTGTAATGGTGTATATGAAACTATGAATGTTGTAGACAACTTAGGAAATGATGTGCTACATATCGATTCTTCCAATGAATTAGATAAAGCATGCTTGTCGCATTGTCGTCTTTGATATGTCAACAAGAAGCGTATAGGCCAACTCCAAAAGGCTGGAGTTTTGGAGTCATTCGACTTAAGGTCGGATGATTCTTGTGAATCTTGCTTACTTGGAAAGATGGCTAAATTACCCTTCACTGGTACTTATGAAAGGGGTGAAGTTTTGTTGGATCTCAGACACACCGATGTGTGTGGGCCCTTTAGAACCGCCACAAGCGATGCTAACTGTTTCTATGTGTCTTTTACTAATGATTACAAAAGATATGGCTATATCTTCTTAATCAATCATAAGTCAGAAACCTTGGAGAAATTCAAAGAGTTTAAACAGGAAGCGGAAAATCAGTTGGGCAGGAAGTTGAAGATGCTCCGATCTGATCGGGGTGGTGAGTATCTTCGTATTGAGTTCCTAGACTATCTTAAGAAGTGTGGAATTTTTTCACATTTGACGCCACCTAGGACACCACAACTTAATGTTGTGGCTGGGAGGCACAACCGAAACTTGTTGGACATGGTTTGTTCCATGACGATTCGAGCTTCGTTACCAATCTCATTACGGGGGTATGTCTTAGAGACTACTACCGATATCCTTAATCTAGTCCCAACTAAGAAGGTTGCCAAAACACCTCACGAGATGTGGACTGGGAAGGCTCCCACATTAGGCCACATCAAGGTTTGGGGTTGTAATGCTTTTGTGAGGCGCAAGACTCACAACAAGCTCGAACCTCAGAGTAAGCAGTGTATTCATCAGCTAAGCACAAAAATCATTTGGTTATCTCTTCTATAGACCGAGTGACAATGTTTTCTTCGTTGAGAGGAGAGGATTCTTTCGCGAGAGAGAGCTAATAGGCCAAGGAGACAGTGGGAGACAAATTGACCTTGAAGAGATTCAAGAGTCAAGCGGTTAAGGAACCTCAAACACTAGCGTTCAACCTGAGGAGGAAACTCCTGTTGAACCAATCGACAAGTCTGTACCTCTAAGGCATTCCTGTAGAGTTAGTGTTCCACCTGAGTTCTATGGTTTCCGTATTACTGTAGAAGGTGATACATTTATTAGTGATAGCACACTGGTAAATTTGGATGAACATAACAACTACAAGGAAGCCCTGGCAGGCCCTGAGTCTTCTAAATGGAAAGAGGTGATGGACAACGAGATTCAGTCCATGTATGACAATCAAGTTTGGAACTTGGTTGACAATGTACCAGGTCATAAGACATGGATGGAAATGTATACACTTATAAGTCGGGACTGGTCACGAAGGACTTTTCTTAAACTCCGGGAGTTGACTCTGATGAGACCTTCTCGCCAGTAGCGAAAATTAAGTTTATTAGGGTGATGCTAGCCATAGTTGCATTTCATGATTATAAAATATGGCAAATTGATGTCAAAACCACTTTCCTTAGTGGGAAGTTGGTTGAGGATGTTTACAGGAGTCCACCAGAGGGTTTTGTCGATGCTAAGTACCCTAATAGAGTGTGTAAGCTTGAGAAATCCATTTATAGGTTGAAAAAAGCATCTCACAGATGGAATATTTGTTTCGATGAGAAAGTCAAAGAGTTTGGTTTTTCGAAAAGCAAGGATGAGTCCTGCGTATATGTCAGAGCTAGTGGGATTATTGTTAGCTTTTTAGTACTTTATGTGGATAACATACTACTCATAGGAAATGGCATCCCAACCTTGTAGGAGGTGAAATCTTGGATTGAGAAATGTTTCGCTACGAAGGACCTTGGAGATGGAATATTTGTTTCGATGAGAGAGTCAAAGAGTTTGGCTTTTCGAAAAGCGAGGATGAGTCCTGCGTATATGTCAGAGCTAGTGGGATTATTGTTAGCTTTTTAGTACTTTATGTGGATAACATACTACTCATAGGAAATGACATCCCAACCTTGTAGGAGGTGAAATCTTGGATTGAGAAATGTTTCGCTACGAAGGACCTTGGAGAAGCTGCCTATATCCTAGGGATAAGGATATTGAGAGACATGAGTAAGAGAGTAATTGGACTTAGACAAAGTACCTACCTAGACAAAGTGTTGAAGAGGTTCAACATGCATAATTACAAGAAAGGTGACTTACCGATCCAGAGCAATGCCAAACTGAGCAAGGCTTAGAGTCTGAGTAAAGAAGCTGAGATACCTGAGATGTGTCGAATACCATATGCTTCCCCTGTTGGCTCGATCTTGTATGCTATGACTTGTACTCACCTTGATGTGGCTTTTGCTTTGAGTATAGTCAGCAGATATCAAGGGAATCTAGGAAAGGCTTACTGGATAGCGGTAAAGAACATTCTAAAGTACTTGCGGAGGACTAAGGACTGGATCCTTAGCCTCGGTGGGAGTGATGACTTGAGAGTGACAGGGTATAGTGATGCCAGCTTTCAAACCAACATAGATAATTTCTGCTCTCATTCAGAGACTGTAGTTTATTCAAAGCTCCAAGCTGGAGACTGTAGTTGATTCAAAGCTGGAGACTGTAGTTGATTCAAAGTGCGAATCAGAGTACATAGTAGCAAGACAAAACAACAATGGAGGAGCAGTTACTTGGAAAAGGTCCAAGCTGGAGACTGTAGTTGATTCAAAGTGCGAATCAGAGTACATAGTAGCAAGCGAAACAACAAAGGAGGCGATATGGCTGAAGAACTTCACCAGAGATCTTAGAGTTGTACCAGCTGTACAAGAGCCTGTGGAAATTTTCTGTGATAGCGGTAGTGTGGAATCGAGGGATCATGGCAGGTCCAAACACATCGACAGGAAATATCACTTTGTAAGACACAAGATAGAAGAAGGACTCCTCGTGGAAAAGTGGGTATCAGCAGACGAGAACCCGATAGATCCCCTCACGAAGGGGCTGAGTAGGGTTAAGAATTTACAGCATGCGAGGCGCATTTGGCTGATGGATCATATTAGTTTTAATGATTAGATAGCTTTCGAAACATGTAATAGTTGAAATGTAATTGACATTTGATTCATAAATAAAAGGTGCTTTTTATTTACTAGTATTGTACTGTCTTGTGTCAATCATTTACTATTGTTTCACTTTGCATGTTTTGACTTCTTGAATAATTATATTATTCAAACTATCCACAGTCGATCATACGTTGGAAGTAGGTATTAAATTAAGACTATCATGAATTTGGTTTGTAGATTTGTCTGAATGGTATTAGACATAGCAAAGTTTTGCTGCAACATTCATGAGTGCTCATAAGGTCTAAGTATTGGATTAAACCCACACTCACTTGTATCACTTTATGGAATTCATCTCGAGTGATCGTGAGATGATAATATCATATAAGTCTTCAAATCTAGGTATATAAGTTGTTGACTATGAGTTGGTTGTACATTGGTAGTACGAAAGCGCATCGGTAACTCGATGTTATAAAGCATGTTGTTGTGTATGATTAAATGAATAGTTAGTACAAGCATATACTGTCGAAGTTTATCTGTTCCTTTTAGTCCTTGGAAGATTAAAAGTGATATCTTGGGTCCCTCGATGATTTTTTTTAACTATGTGTCGGGCCCGGTCATAACTCAATTGATGTGTTCGATTAAGTTGTATGTCAAACAAATCGGAAATCGGGAAACAAATTGTTGGACAATAAGTATGGCATTGTTCCATGTATTTGACTGGCTGATATCTTGAGAAGAGAGGATTATATGATCACTTGTCTGAAATGGCGCGTTCTAGTTCAACAAAGTTTTAAGAGCTACGATTGCCGGTTGGTTCCTGAAGTCGTACTTGCAACTATAGTTATTAGACTTATCCAAGTAGGAGACTATTGGATAAGGTGTCTAAGTCCATAACTATATTTGGTATCTACTCGACTCGAGAGTAGCATGGTCCATTCGGGTTGCACTTTACCAGAACAATTTCTACGAATGGACTTTTGAGAAAGGTTATTTTTGGTTTATTAATATGAAATCATATTATTTAATTAGTATTGATCAAGAATTAATTTTGTGATCAAAAGAGACTAATTAAATGTATGGGTATTGATTGCGTAAATCATTCATTCTTATATAGTGGGCTTATGATCCATAGTTCTCTATGTTGGGCTAAACCAATGTGGTGACCCATGGATACTCCATGGAGGTTCAAACCCATGGAGCCTAAAGAATGTGGAAAGTCATGAACATTGGCGTTTGCATGGTGTAACCCTAATCATGAAACACTACATAAGAGATCCCTTATGTGACAACCCGAAATTTCCATTCTGAACAAACCATATCAAGCCAATAGAAGTTGGAACAGTTACAGAGAAATTCCAGACTTTGGGTATAAGTTTGAGTATTTCAGGTTTAACACTTAAGGAGATATCAGGAGAGTGGATGCACTAGGGTTTTGTGCAACACTGTTATTCCAATACTCTATGATATTAGAGTTCATTCCGGGAATAAAATATTTTCTGTTAAAAATCTCAGGACTATAAATAGAATTCTGAATCAATTTCATTCATTATTCACATTTTCAACTAGAGAAAAGCCATTTTCTCTCTCACAGATTTTCGGGTTTTCATCCCAAATCGTGAGTACCTCTCTCTAGTAGTGTTATATAGCTTATAATGTGTTTATAACATATATTACATAGCTAAACAACTAGATTTAGGAGTTTACTCCCCAAGGTGTTCCTGGGCGGTAAACTCCCGAAACAATGCCTAGCCTTTCCCCCGTGATATGTTACTACCTTAGGCTTGTATATAGGTGTAATTGAGACAAGAAAACAACAATGAAAAACCAAAGTTTGGGTGTTCACGGCCCAAGAAGATCTTGGACCATGAACTCCAAAAAAAACATGGACCAAAGAGTGCTTTTAATGCACCTAAAGCCTTGGACTATCAAATAGAATTAATTCCACTTAAATCAAGGACTTTAAAACATCAAAAACCCCTCCCAAAGAGAGATTACGGCCGTAATCTCTAAGGGAAAAGGCTCTTGGGCCGTAAACATGAAAGAAGGGCACCAATGTGTGCCTAAGGCCTTCATTAGCCTTAGATAAATGTGTAGAACCTATCCTACATGAGTTTGGGGCTTGAAAGCACAAAAATATCCACTTCCACATGAGTTTACGGCAGTAAACTCAAAAGGAAATGGCCTTGGGGCCATAAACTCCTCAAAGGAGTGTATCTATGCCCTAAACCCTCCCAAGAAATTAACCACCAAATTGGAATACTTCTAAGGATCATTTGGAACTTCAAAACAAAAAATGTCACCAAGCTTGTGAGTTCACGGCCGTAAAATCAAGAGTTTACAACCGTAAACTCCTTGTGTGTTGGTTATGATAGAGTAAACTCATGTATAGAGTCCTTTGGAACCCTAAACCCAATTGCATTGTCCCACAACAACTTAGATGCGATCCTTAGGGCTTATAACACTTATATAAAGTTTTTATTATGTTCTAGGATGTCTTAACATTATCAATTAGTAATTTAAGACTAATTGAGTGCATATATGTGTGATTATATGTTCATTAGGATCGTAGTGTGTGTACAAGTCCTCACTTGACACCTAACAATCATACACCGTCCAGTTCATCCAAACCACCATCTACAGGTGAGTTCATACCCCTAAATCAATGTTTTAAATGATTTTAAATGCTTTAATGGGGGGAATACAAGTAGAAAACAATATGTTATTAAATCACTCTTATGTATTTTATAACTGTGTTTTCATTCAGCAGATTTCACATACTACAAAATGTGATGCATGAAATGGTTTTCTATCTTAAAAATACTTTGTTATCAAATGTATTACTTTTGAAGTGTATATTAAAATGACATCAAGTCATCGTTAATTATTATTCAACACTCTTAGATGTCTTAGAAAACCATTTTTACCTTCTTAAACAAAACTATACTTATACACTTATGTTCATATAAATGTTTTGAGATTATAGTTTTCGTCTTTCGTTCAGTTTCCTACACTCTTGTGTAGCAAGGGTGTATAAACCTACTTGAACAACGAATTAGCTTTAAGTTAACTATCATAGGGATAGTTAGAAGATATCAAACATTATTCCTATTACAAGGAATCACACAAGAGTTAGTTCATTCATGAGTCCATACAAGTACATTACATGATACATGAGTACACTTACATATGCTTACATGATACATGAGTTCACTTACCTGGATACTTGTACCTAGAGTTATGAGGAAGATTTATTTGTACTTTCTGTGTAAATTGTCATGTCTATCCAAGTACCCAGGATAACTGGGCGGGACTAACCATTCCAAATCCCAACTGATTAGCACCAGTGGTTGATGACCATCTACGGAGGTCTATGGTTACTACTTATAATAGGAACATCGATTACGGGACTAAACCTTCCTTCCCCCTGCTGCTGCTACAGAGGATAATTGGACAATCTTCGGATGTTCAATAGGTTATTCATTTTGCTTACTACGATGTTGTGTTAGTCCTAGTACCTAGTGATAACACTTACATTAGTACTTTTTCCTATTTACTTTATTTTGTGATACATTCACATAAACGAGGAGTTAGACTAAGTACTTTAGTACTAGTCAATAGAAGGGAAAAACTATCATTTTACTTATAGAGCGTTCAGGTCTTGGTAGAAGACTATCATATTCTTTTGTAGTGTTAGTCCTAGTACCAAAGGATAACACTTATATTATATTCTTTTCCTACTTGACTTTATTTTGTGATACATTCACATAAACGAGGAGTTAGACTAAGTACTTTAGTACTAGTCAATCGAAGGGAAAAACTATCATTTTACTTATAGAACGTTCAGGTCTTGGTAGAAGACTATCATATTCTTTTGTAGTGTTAGTCCTAGTACAAAAGGGTAACACTTATATTATATTCTTTTCCTACTTTACTTTATTTTGTGACCCATTCACATAAACGATGAGTTAGACAAATTACTGTTTGTAATAGTCAAAAAGGAGGAAAAACTATCATTTTCATAACAGAACATTCGGGTCTTGGTAGAAGACTATCATATTCATTTCCTAATTTACTTTATTTTTGTGATACATTCACATAAACGATGAGTTAGACTAAGTACTGTTTGTAATAGTCAAAAAGAAGGAAAAACTATCATTTTCATAGCAAAACATTCGGGTCTTGGTAGAAGACCGCATTTCATACTAGTAGGAAATAAGGGATTTTCTAGGGTTTTCAAAATTATATCAATTGTTTCATTTAAAGATATACAAGACATTCATAACAGTTTCCCAAAACAAGACAATGACACGTAAATACTTATGAATTCATTAGCTTTAGGCTGATACTCGCTTTCAAAATAACTTATATTCTCAGGTCACCAGTTAGACAAGTATGATGTCCAGGCCTTGAGAAGACGGAGCACAGTCAAGACTCGTCTTATTTTGATTATTTATGTTATTGTTGTACATTATGAAAGAACACACATGTACTAAAATTTACTTTACTGCAATGGATGATGTTGTTGCTTGTTTACTACTTCACACTGTTATGATACTACACATGACGTCCTCCACCCCGGAACATTTCCGCCGTTCTTGGTTTTGGGGTGTGACAGATTGGTATCAGAGCTTTGTTTATAGTGAATTAAGTATATCAACCCATAAAAGATATACTAACTATAATTACATTGGGATTAAAACACGCTGTCTAAGAGTTTATACTTTTAAATAATAAAATATTTAACAAAGTATACGTGCCTGCATTCATACTAAAATCCATGTTACAATGACAAGAACAAATGTATTGCGATTGTTGAATATCACAGGTAAGCTCGGCGATGTATTGGTCAGTCTTGGGAGTGGTATAGCCTGATCAACTATGCTGTTCCAAGGAGTGATTAGCACAAGCCCAAGAATGGTTGTGATATGGCAACAAGTCTAAAAACTTACCACATTACCACAATGAGAACATTATAACAGAACCTAAGTCTAAAATACCATAGGGGTGTTTTGCGTTACTATAAGTACGTCATACTTGAGAACTAAAGCGGGATCTTCATTACTAAGTGGATAGTTGCTAAGTTGATACACTAAAGTTATATGTAACTAGGATGTTATAGACTTAGAATTGGTGAAATTTTTGCTTTAACCCTATTCCTTGTGAATTTGGAGTTGAGGTCACTTATTCGAAGGCCTATCCTGTGTTGATTACATATAACTGGTATGCACTTTACAAATAGCGATGTAACTAATGAAGATTTCTTAAATAATTATCTAGATAGTTTGTCTAATAATTATTTTCTTACCCTAAATTCTCGGGTAGATAACATGGCTGGAATCCATCCCCAAGTCAACCTGTTACTTCCGAACGAAGTTATTGCTGGATGGTTTGGAGAAGAACCAGATAATGATCATCCGATCCCTCTGAATGATCACCATGCTGAATACCTTTCAGATGGTGCTAACTCCGAACCCGAGGTTGAGGATCCACCCCAGGCAGCTCCCGTTCCAATTCCTAACCCTCGTTCAGCTTTTCATGGCCCGACGCCTCCATGGGTGGAATATCTGGAAACATGGAGCGAAGATCAAGATCAATCTATGTCGTTCAATGGAGACCAAAGTTTCTACAACGTAAGTGAAGGGAGCTCAGCAGACAGAGTTCTACCAATTCTGGTCCGAAGAGTTGCCAGAAACGAAATTCAGGGCAGGACAGCCCTACAACGTATCGCAGAAGTTGATACAAATGAAGGAATGCATATGCTTTGCACCAGTCGCCTTGAACATGCTCGTGATAGATCTGAGAGAAACCATGAAACCCTGCTGCAAGCACTGGCTGAATCACGAGCCGAAGTCATAGAACTTCGAGTACGCCAGAGAGTGTATGAAAGACACCTACTTGATCTAGAATGCCAACTGGCTGAATAGATAGTTCACCAGAGGGATGACCATCGCTAGTAGTAGATACTTTACTTTATATTCCTTGTTAGAAAGGAATCGTGTTTCTGTCTATGCCCAACGTGGCATCTTTTATGAAACTATCTTGTGCTGTAAGTACTTTTGGTTAGGTCTTTACGCTGTCAAGAACTATCTTCTCTGGATATGATGTAAGACCTTTTTACAAGGTCATTTTCCCGAACTTGTACGTCATGAATACCAAGGATAATGACAATCGGCTAACTTCTGCGTCATTCTTTATTCAAATAATTTTATCATACTTTCATTAGAGTCTATCTGAAACATGCTTTCATCAATTCATTGGACTATAGCCATTTAACTCCGGAGATATCTCCAAGTCTCTTTTAATGGTTGGATCACGTTATTCTCCAACCAACGATATCTCGGTTAGAACGACAAACATCTTGAGACCATTGTACGAACTTACTTCCGATCTTTTTAGGACTGCATCATAGGTATGTAGGTCAAACCTTCGTGAATATACTCCCATTCCGTACTAGGACTGCATCATAGGGATGTAGGTCGAACCTTAGAGAACATACTTCTATTATTTTCATGAGCGATCGAACTACGTATAGGTTCAACCATTTTCGCTCACAAATTCATTTTTTTCGGTATAACAGAATCATGTCACCCAAGAAAAACGATCAGCCCATCAACCAAACACCAACTCTTCAGATTGATGCAGCTACCTTTCAAGCTGCCGTGTCAGTTGTTCTGACCCACCTGAACGCTAACAACGCAAGTGTTGGCAGGATTGTTAACAATCATTCCAATCCAAGTAACAATCAAGCACCTCAACAAACAGCAAACTACCATGATACCTCGAATTCCAAGACCAAGAGTAAAAAACGGAAGTCTTGGAATAAACCTAAGGACAAGTCGCTTTGAAGGGCGAACAGGAATCAACCACTAGTAACAACCTGCACAACCACGACATCAGTACCTCCTACTACCATCCCTTCGGGCATCCCAATTGTCCCTAAACCAGCCAAGCAATATGCTGGCAATCTCCTAAAATGCGTCCAATGCAGCTTTCACCACCTTGGACGTTGTGGGGAAATGTTGTGCTCAAAATGCAACAGGAAGGGGCACACCAGACGTTTCTGCAGGATCCTGACAAGGCCGATCAACCAAGTGCCCAGCACTGGTGTGAACCAGGCTTGCTACGGTTGTGGCAAGGTAGGTCACTACAGAAGAAACTGCCCAGAGGCAGCAAATGCTGGCACAGACAAAAGTGTGCTAACGACAACCACCGCAAGAGAGTCTACTCCAGACCCACGTTAATGTAATTTAGGCATTTCGTTGTAACAGACTTATGAACCATCCCAAAACTATTGAAACCAGAGTCTTATCTTTTGCGAGATCCCGTCCGTTTAGGGATGCTCGTGTTGCGTATACTTGTCTTTTGTAGTATACCTTGTCCGCAGCAATAGTCTTGTAGTAAATCCTAAGTACAGTAACTCTGTTAATGGTTGCACTGTTGTGTTTTGTCTGTAACGCCTTATGTTCAAATCTAATGTATTTAGTTTCCATATGAATCCGACTTTATCATATGACTCGAGTAAATTCGATCCTCGCAATACCAGCTTCATAAGTACATCTCTTTCTTAGTAAACGTCTTTTAGCGAAGCCGTCATATCAGAACACCGAGGTACTCGTGCATGAAGTACCTTATAGTTCTTTTCCTTTCCGAAGGAATCCCCATAGTATTACTCGTGCAGTACGTCAAGTTCAATTCCAGGATTTATACGGTTGATCTATCACTGAAGAATGTATACATGAGAGTGATATATAATCAATGTTCTACAGTTTTAGAATTGATGATTCCACTTTAACTTCTTTTCCGTTGATGGGATGTGAGATTAAGGAATAATCAGTTATTCGACTACTTTTTCAACCTTAATTATATACGACTCGTATACACGAGATTGTGACCATTGAACCATGTATGAATTCTAATATGAACTTCAGGACGGAGATTGTCCAATAGTACGAGTAAATTGCATTGGCGTAGGAACAAACTTAGAACCCAGTATGACTCTTATAACCAGATCGCCTTACAGTCTAAACACCTACGGAAGATACAAGAACAGCCCGGACAACACAGCGAACTACTCAACAATAGAATTAGAAGACCAGGCTTTTCACCCTTGAGAGCTCCAGTCTTATTCTTACCAGAAGTCGACGGAGTGCATCATATGTACCTCGACGACTGGAGACTTCATTAAGATTTCCTTTAGAAATCATTGTCTTTGCCTCGCATAGACGAGTTGATTAAGCAAACATAGGGAAAGAGTTACTTTCAGAAATGGACCTGAGATCCGAATATCGCCAGTTCGAGAGTTCGAGAGATAGGGAAGGATGTCCTGAAGACTATCCTCCGAACTCGATGCGGACATTTCAAGTCCGTAGTGATACCCCTCGGATAGGACCAATACGCCCATAGTATTCATGAGCTAAAGGAGTAGGGTACGTCTTTCTTACTGAGATCAGTTCGTCATTTCTCCATGTAATGACTTACTTATCTACCCTCGTAGTGAGAAAGAACCGATGGAAACATTACCCTCGGAGATACTTTTCACAAAGTTCTCTGAACATGAATTTTGGAATTAAAGAGTCAAATTTCCTAAGACACACTATTAGTGATGTGTAAATTCTTGAGTACTCTGGCAAGTTATCCAAAACCGTTGGAAAATTGTCGGCACCTTACTCACCGACGGAAAATTCGCCAAATTCTAGGTCTTACAGACCTACTATCATAGTCCATTCAAAACTCCTCGGAAATTTCAGAAACCCTTTGGACTTTGACCCAAGAAGGGGCGACCCTTGACTGGGAAGTTAAGCGAGAGAAATAACCTTTGGAATTCCAAGTGAGAGGCCCGATTTCTTTAAGAAACCTCACTCTGGGAATGGTTCAATACGCTTCATAAAGCGTGGAAAGCTAAATCCAATGTAGTTAGGACCTCCGAGATTCTTATCAGAATCGGTCGTGCGTCTCACAAACTAGACCTACTCTGCGAACTCAATAACGTACCTTTTACCCTTCGCGTCTCGAACATGAAAAAATACCTTTCCGTTAGGACTCTCATAAGCCCTCTCGACGAGATCGAGATTAACGAGATCCACACCTTCGTATTTGAACCGTAGTGACCCTCGACCGAGAGGTCAAGCGGATGAAGCAACGCCGTCGCCCTTTACTGAAGGTTCGTTGGGATACCAACCGACAACCCGATTTCACTTAGGAGCGTGAGGAACAAAGAGATAGGAAGTTCCACTTCATTACTCGATCATTCGTACCTACTTCCTTGCCTAAATTCTAATTTAGGAACGAAATTCCCTTTAACAGGGGGATGATGTGACAACCCGAAATTTCCATTATGAACAAACCATATCAAGCCAATAGAAGTTGGAATAGTTACAAAGAAATTCCAGACTTTGGGTATAAGTTTGAGTATTTCAGGTTTAACACTTAAGGAGATATTAGGAGAGTGGATGCACTAGGGTTTTGTGCAACAATGTTATTCCAATACTCTATGATATTAGAGTTCCTTCCGGGAATAAAATATTTTCTGCCAAAAATCTCAGGACTATAAATAGAATTTTGAACCAATTTCATTCATTATTCACATTTTCGACTAGAGAAAAGCCATTTTCTCTCTCACAGATCTTCGGGTTTTCATCCTAAATCGTGAGTACCTCTCTCTAGTAGTGTTATATAGCTTATAATGTGTTTATAACATAGACTACATAGCTAAACAACTAGATTTAGGAGTTTACTCCCCAAGGTGTTCTTGGGCGGTAAACTCCCGAAACAATGCCTAGCCTTTCCCCCATGATATGTTACTACCTTAGGCTTGTATATAGGTGTAATTAGGACAAGAAAACAACAATGAAACACCAAATTTTGGGTGTTCACGGCCCAAGAAGATCTTGGACCGTGAACTCCAAAAAAAACATTGACCAAAGAGTGCTTTTAATGCACCTAAAGCCTTGGACTATCACATAGAATTACTTCCACTTAAATCAATGACTTTAAAACATCAAAAACCCCTCCCAAAGAGAGATTACTGTCGTAATCTCTAAGGGAAAAGGCTCTTGGGCCGTAAACATGAAAGAAGGGCACCAATGTGTGCCTAAGGCCTTCATTAGCCTTAGATAAATCTGTAGAACCTATCCTACATGAGTTTGGTGCTTGAAAGCACAAAAATATCCACTTCCATATGAGTTTATGGCAGTAAACTCAAAAGGAAATGGCCTTGGGGCTGTAAACTCCTCAAAGGAGTGTATCTATGCCCTAAAACCTCCCATGAAATTAACCACCAAGTAGGAATACTTCTAGGGATCATTTGGAACTTCAAAAACACAATATGTCACCAAGCTTGGGAGTTCACGGCTGTAAACTCAAGAGTTTACAACTGTAAACTCCTTGTTTGATGGTTATGAGAGAGTAAACTCATGTATAGAGTCCTTTGGAACCCTAAACCCAATTGCCTTGTCCCACAACAACTTAGATGCAATCCTTAGGGCTTATAACAGTTATATAAAGTGTTTATTATGTTCTAGGATGTCTTAACATTATCAATTATTAATTTAAGACTAATTGAGTGCATATATGTGTGATTATATGTTCATTAGGATCGTAGTGTGTGTACAAGTCCTCACTTGACACCTAACAATCATACACCGTCCAGTTCATCCAAACCACCATCTATAGGTGAGTTCATACCCCTAAAACAATGTTTTAAATGATTTTAAATGCTTTAATGGGGGGAATACAAGTAGAAAACAATATGTTATTAAATCACTCTTATGTATTTTATAACTGTGTTTTCATTCAGCAGATTTCACATACTACAAAATGTGATGCATGAAATGGTTTTCTATCTTAATAATACTTTATTATCAAATGTATTACTTTTGAAATGTATATTAAAATGACATCAAGTCATTGTTAATTATTATTCAAAACTCTTAGATGTCTTACAAAACCATTTTTACCTTCTTGAACAAAACTATACTTATACACTTATGTTCATATAAATGTTTTGAGCTTATAGTTTTCATCTTCATTCAGTTTCCCACACTCTTGTGTAGCAAGGGTGTATAAACCTACTTGAACAACCAATTACCTTTCAGTTAACTATCATAGGGATAGTTAGAAGATATCAAACATTATTCCTATTACAAGGAATCACACAAGAGTCAGTTCATTCCTGAGTCAATACCAGTACATTACATGATACATGAGTACAATTACATATTCATACATGATACATGAGTACATTTACCTTTGATTACCTGATACATGAGTACGTTTACATAGATACATTTATCTGAATACGCTTACATGAATACCATACATGAGTATTGTTACATAGATACATTATCCTGTATTCACTTACCTAGATACTTGTACCTAGAGTTACGAGAAAGATTTATTTGTACTTTCTGTGTTAATTTTCCTGTCTATCCCAGTACCCGGGATAACTAGGTGGAACTAACCATTCCGAATCCCAACTGATTAGCACCAGTGGTTGATGACCATCTACGGAGGTCTACGGTTACTACTTATACTAGGAACATCGATTACGGGACTAACCCTTCCTTCTCCCTGCTGCTGCTACAAAGGATAATTGGACAATCTTCAGATGTTCAATAGGTTATTCATTTCGCTTACTGCGATGTTGTGTTAGTCATTGTACCTAGTGATAACACTTACATTAGTACTTTTTCCTATTTACTTTATTTTGTGATACATTCACATAAACGAGGAGTTAGACTAAGTACTTTAGTACTAGTCAATAGAAGGGAAAAACTATCATTTTACTTATAGAACGTTCAGGTCTTGGTAGAAGACTATCATATTCTTTTGTAGTGTTAGTCCTAGTACCAAAGGATAACACTTATATTATATTCTTTTCCTACTTGACTTTATTTTGTGATACATTCACATAAACGAGGAGTTAGACTAAGTACTTTAGTACTAGTCAATAGAAGGGAAAAACTATCATTTTACTTATAGAACGTTCAGGTCTTAGTAGAAGACTATCATATTCTTTTGTAGTGTTAGTCCTAGTACCAAAGGACAACACTTATATTATATTCTTTTCCTACTTTACTTTATTTTGTGACCCATTCACATAAATAATGAGTTAGACAAATTACTGTTTGTAATAGTAAAAAAGGAGGAAAAACTATCATTTTCATAACAGAACATTCGAGTCTTGGTAGAAGACTATCATATTCTTTTCCTAATTTACTTTATTTTTGTGATACATTCAGATAAACGATGAGTTAGACTAAGTACTGTTTGTAATAGTCAAAAAGAAGGAAAAACTATCATTTTCATAGCAAAACATTTGGGTCTTGGTAGAAGACCACATTTCATACTAGTAGGAAATAAGGGATTTTCTAGGGTTTTCAAACTTATATCAATTGTTTCATTTAAAGATTTACAAGACATTCATAACAGTTTTCCAAAACAAGACAATGACACTTAAATACTTATGAATTCACCAGCTTTAGGCTGATACTCGCTTTCAAAATAACTTGTATTCTCAGGTCACCAGTTAGACAGGTATGATGTCCAGGCCTTGAGAAGACGGAGCACAGTCAAGACTCGTCTTATTTTGATTATTTATGTTATTGGTGTACATTATGAAAGAACACACATGTATTAAAACTTTACTTTTAATGCAATGGATGACGTTGTTGGTTGTTTACAACTTTACACTGTTATGATACTACACATGACGTCCTCCACTCCGGAACGTTTCTGCTGTTCTTGGTTTTGGGGTGTAACACCTTAGCTCATGAAATCGAAACTAGAGAGTCTTTAGAAGAGCATATCTGATTTATTGAAGCATGAAATATTCTCTCAAGTCTTCCAATTATTGCTGGTGATTTGTGGTTCCATTTGAGGCATTCACATTATTGGTGCTAGGATCTTAAAGCTTTAAGGTTTGCAACTACACTAATTTATGTCATGTAACTAAAATTTTTTAGTATATATAATCCATTTTATGCTAGTTAATACGATGCTTCAGAATTTTAAATGTTTGCATGTATATTAGAGAAAACATAGATCCAAAGCATCTAGGGTTGCATGTACACCATGGGAGTGTTAGAATGCTCAAAACCATTCAGTTGTTGTTTCTTTGACAAGAATCACTCTTTTGAGCATGTAGAAAAGAATCTCTATTAAGGCCA
This sequence comes from Lactuca sativa, assembly GCF_002870075.4. Lineage (NCBI taxonomy): Eukaryota > Viridiplantae > Streptophyta > Magnoliopsida > Asterales > Asteraceae > Lactuca > Lactuca sativa. Next base: position 86,582,842 of record NC_056627.2, on the reverse strand, counting down.
GGATCCTTCCAAATTTCAGGATCCTCAAATATCCAGGATCCCCAACTACATCAGGATCCCAGCTAATTACCGTTATTATTTTTATTGATATTTATAACGGTCATATTTATCTATAACTAACACATGTGCAGAAGTAGTCAAGAGAAGACTAATTCTCAGCGAAAAGTCATCTCAACTTTGCTAAAGACCCAAAATAGTAAGTCAAATAATGTCCAAGAAGCTGGTCATAGATGATCCAGAAAATATCAGACATCTTGTTGGCTAGATTAGACTATAAATTGACACTTGTAATCTGCACATAACACACTATTCTATAGCCTAAGCTCACTCTACAAATTTCTACATTCATTTACTAAGAAATCACTGTAATCTTTACTTTATATCAATAAAATAATCAAGGCAGGTGATCATTATCACCTCCTAAGGTTTTATGCCGGAGATTCTAGCAAGGATCAAAGGTTGTCCTTGTAAACCATTATGTCACTTTTCTTTTACTACTTGCTATTACACAATCTGAACATCATAGCTTCTCATTCAAGTTGGTTGATTAGTACTTGTGTAATTTTTGACCAAAACAACTTGGTGCTTACCATGGGGCCGTGGTGTTCAAAAATCCTCAAAAAACATCATGTCTACACAATTAATCCTCTCTTAATCCTTTGCTCCTTCCATTCCATCCAAAAACCTACTACCTCCTCGTATTGGACCCCCCACTTAGAAGAAAACACCTGACACTTCTTTGAAAAACACGCCCCTCAATCGTTAGTCCAGGAAGTTTTGGATCCTCAAGGCTCCAAGATCCAACTGCCTCATTCGCTACTGCAGAACTCTACATCGTGATGAGGAAAATGACGCAAGAGGTGACCCAACTACATGAGGAGAATAGATCACTGCTCATAGAAGTGTAGAGAATAAAGGCGGGATTTCAGAAATCCCAGGAAACTATGCCCATAGTTGTGCAAACAAGGATCCTAGACTTCAATAACATAGGATCCTCAGCAAATCACCAAAAGGATACAGTTCCTACCATTGTGGCGTAACCCTGGGGGCAACTATGGACAACCGATCATCCATGATCAATGGTCTCAATGAGCCTTTCAACACTCCTAGAAACCTTGATTCTAGTAAGTTCGTAAACAACAATACTATTAATACTAACTATACTAACGTTGATGCAGGAATAAACCCGAAGATTACTAGGGAACATCAACAATTAATAAAGATGATCGCCATTGTAACCGGAGTGGTCCAAACAATACCAGAAGCATCTCCTAAAAGCCACAAGATCTCAAAATTCACTCCTACAATAGCCGATACCGAAGTTCCTAAGCGCTTCCAAACTCCCAACATGAAGTTGTAGGATGGAACTATAGACCATGAAGAGCATATGGCCCAATACAGAGAACAAATGGTGATCATTCACATCCTATGGTACTTGAAAGAAGCTTACCTATGCAAAGGCTTTGGTTCTACCCTTAAGGATTAGCCCTCAAATGGCTGTTGAACGTTCGCCCATATTCTGTTACTTCATTTAAACACTTCATCAATATCTTTAATAACCATTTTTCTTGTAGCAGAACGTTCGGGATGATCACTAGTGATCTCTACCAGGTGGTTCAAGATCCTAAGGAGAAGCTTAAGGACTTTGTTAACAGATTTGGCAGGGAAGCTTTGAGCATCCCCAACATCGACATTGCCACCGTTGTGGAAGCTATTAAAATGGGACTAAGAAAGGATTCACCCTTCTATGAAGACCTAATGATGACCTCTTGCAAAAGACTAGACGAAGTCAGGTGTCGGGCGTTGAGATTCATAAGGCTGGAAGAGGATAGAGAGATCCAAAAGAAAAGCAACCCTTTTGGATTGATATGAGAACCCCAACAGCAAGCTCGAATCCTCAACTCAGAGATCCTACAAATGGAAGGCCTATTCCAAACCGGATAATGGCAGGGTTAATGCCCTTGAAGATGCATGAGAAGAACAAGAGCTTGCTAAAATCATTGACTATTGTTTTTATGTAGATGTTTCAGGTGAAATTCATGCTATGCAGGATCTTGGAGATAAAGAAAGATGGCTAAAGAGAGACAGCAAATCCATCGCTTGGAAAGACAAGTCCAAATGGTGTGCTTACCATGAAGACTTTGGCCACATGACGGAGGATTGCATAGCCCTACGAAAAGCAATCAGCTACCTCCTTAGCAAAGGACACCTCAAAGAGATCTTAGGCAGAAAAAGAGAAAAATCCACGGAGAACAACCAAGATGATCACAGGATCCTGGAGAAACTAGGATCTCCACCATCTAATGCTAAGATAATTAGCGTTATCTCAGGCGGATCTAACATCTGTGGTACCTCTTATTCTCAGGCTAAAAGACACGCCAGGGTCTCCAAAATAGAAAAGGAGGATAGACCACGAAAGAATACAATGGTCAGTAGTGAAAAAGAAATCACATTCGATGAGACCGACAGGGAAGGAATTCAGGATCCTCACCATGACGGCCTCATGATAACACTGTACATGGCTAACCATTTCGTCAGAAGGATCCTTGTTGACGGAGGATCCTCTATCAACATCGTACTCCTACACGCGCTGAAGAGAATGAACATCCTGAAATCAGAGATAGTCAGAAGATACTCCGTCCTCATAGGATTTAGTGGGAAAAAACAGTGGGAGAAATAAAGCTTCTGGTATGTATAGAAGAGGTAAACTCCTTACAAAATTTCTATGTTTTTGATACCCTGTCTTCTTATAATGTGATACTAGGTAGACCATGCATCCATGAGATGAAAGCGGTTCCATTAACATACCATCGGTGTGTAAAGTTCCCCACTCCCTGGGGGAGGATGAAGATCATGGGAGATCAGAAATAATTGAAAGAATGCTACAAAACCTACATGAAATATATGACGAAACCCCAACAAGCATAGAAATTAAGGCAGGGGGGCACGACATGCTCTAAAGACAAAGGAACAAGACGTAAAGGAATTGCCTATGGGCATTGAGGATTCCTAAGCTAAAGTCCTCATAGGATCCTCAATGCATGAGCAGATCGAGCCAGATTTATTAAATTTCTTAAGAACCAGAAGCAAGACATTCGTACGGAAACACAAAGATATGACAGGTATAGACAAGAGTATTATTACTCATTAACTTAATATTAATCCTTCTTTCAGACCAATACACCAAAAGAGAAGGAAGTTTGCACCTGAAAGGAATCAAATCATCCAAGAGGAAGTAGAGAAGCACCTCAAAACAGGGTTGATCAAGGAATTAAAGTTCCCAAGATGATTAGTCAATGTGGTTGTCGTACAAATGAAAAACGACTAATAGAGGGTGTACGTAGATTACACAAAACTTAACAAGGCTTGTCCTAAGGATCCTTTCACCCTACCACATATTGAATCTGTGATAGACGCCACGGATGGGCATGAACTCCTGACCTTCATGAATGCTTCAGTAGGAATCCAAGAATATACTACATTCATAACACCAACAGGTATATATTGTTACACCGCAATGCCTTTTGGTCTTAAAAATGTAGGTGTGACATATCAAAGATTAGTGAATTAGATGTTCAAAGACAAACTAGGGGACACCATGGAAGTTTATATTAACATCAATGAAAGTCGAATATCACCTTAGAGACCTAAATGAAGCATTTGACATCCTGGACAAGTACAATATGAAGCTGAACCCACTCAAATGTCACTTTGGAATGATGTCAGGCAAGTTCCTTGGATACATGGTAACCAAGTTAGGGATAGAAGCAAGCCCAGATTAAATAAAATCAATCATGGAACTAAGACCCCCATCTTCAATAAAGGACATCCAAAGGCTAACCGGAAGATTAACATCACTCAATAGGTTCATTTCAAGATCCTCAAAAATGTGCAATCCATTTTACGATATCTTGAAATAGTACAAAAGATTTGAACACAAGGAGGAACACGAGAAAGCCTTCAAGGAACTGATAGAATATCTAAGCTCTGCCCTGCTACTAGTAAAACCTATAGATGGAGAACCACTTATTCTCTACCTCTTTATATCCTCAAACACGGTAAGTGTTGTTCTGGTCAAGGATCTTAACGGGGAACAACATCCTATCTACCATGTAAGTAAACGTCTCCTACATCCCAAAACCAGGTACTCTCACCTCGAAAAGTTAACTCTTGCCTTAGTGACTGCTTCTACTATATTAAGACAATAATTCGAAACACACACTATACATGTAAAAACTAACTGTCCAATCAAGAATGTTATGAGAAAACCATAAATGTCAGGAAGGATGGAAAAATGGTTGATGAATTTAAGTAAATTTGACATCAAATACGAATCAAGATCCGCCATAAAATCACAAGCACTAGCAGATTTTATGGTTGACTTTAATTATGTTCTACAAAACGATGTAGACATGGAAGCCAAGAGACTCCTAGAAGACGAACATGAAGCTCCATCTATGAATAATGTCCATTTTCCCAAGTGTTTATCTTCTAGGAGTTGTTTGGTTTCAATGTCTACTTCGTTTTATGGATCATCACTAAATTCAACCACAAAGTCCGCTAATGCTTTTGACTTTATGGCGGATCTTGGCTCATATTTGATGTCAAACATTCTTAACTTCACTGACAATTTTGCCATCCTTCCTAACATCTTTGGTTTTCTCATCACATTCTTAATAGGATAATTAGTTTTCACATGTATAATATGTGTCTCGAAATAATGTCTTAACCTAGTAGAAGCAATCACAAATGCCACAATTAATTTTCCGAGATGAGAATACCTGGTCTCAAGATCCATATGACTTTTACTTACATAGTAGATAGGATGTTGGTCTCCGTTAAGATCCTTAGCTAAGATAGCGCTTACCGTATTTGAGGATACCAAGAGGTAGAGGAGAAGTGTTCTCCATCTACAGGCTTCACCAACAATGGTGTGGAAACTAAGTATTTTTTGAGTTGCTAAAAAGCTTCTTCGTGTTCTTCAGTCCATTTAAACTTCTTGCTCTTCTTCAAGATATTATATAAGGGCTTACACCTTTTTGAGGATCTTGAAATGAACCTGTTGAGTGTCGCTACTCTTCCGGTTAGCCTTTGGGTGTCTTTTGTTAAAGATGGAGATTTCAGCTCGATGATTTCTTTGATCTGCTTCGGGCTTACTTGTATTCCTCTCTTGGTTACCATATACCCAAGGAGCTTGCCCGATTTCATCCCAATGTGGCATTTAAGTGGATTCAACTTCATGTTGTATTCGTCTAGAATGTCAAAGGCTTCTTTGAGATCCCTGAGATGATCTTCAGCTTGCTTTGACTTCACCACCATGTCATCAATACAGAACTCAATGGTGTCCCCCAACTTGTCTTTAAACATCCGATTCACCAATCTTTGATATATTACACCTGCATTTTTAAGACCATAAGGCATTGCAGTGTAACAATATATACCTTTTGACGTTATAAACATTGTATCTTCTTGATCGGATGGTTCCATCTGGATTTGTTGGAATCCTGCTGAAGCATCCACGAAGGTCAAGAGTTTATGGCCAGTCATTGCATCTATCATAGAGTGAATGTGTGGTAGAGGGAAATGATCCTTAGAAAAAGCCTTGTTAAGATCCCCGTAGTCTACACATACTCGCCATTTTTTGTTCATCTTCAATACGACAACCATGTTAGCTAACCATCTTGGTGTAACGACCAAAAATTTTAACCAATTTTAAATTTTTCAAAAACAACTCGATTCCATTAAATCTTTACAAAAAGGTTTTCAATAAAAAACATTTAACGCATTCCCAGAATCACATTACTACAAAATGATGAGGAGCGGTACGATCACGCCTTCGCCTCGCCACGGTCTCCTGAAGAACCTGAAAAACATAAAACCACAACTGTAAGCCCAAAAGCTTAGTGAGATATCCCCAAAATACCAACCACATATACCATACACGCATAACATGCCGTAACATATCCGATCACATAGCAACCATGCACTTCGGGTCTACTGTGTGACTGGTCCGCCGCACCGGCCAACAATCCACCTGGTCCACCCTGTGAGTCTAGCCATAAACCTCGAGTCTATAGTGTGATTGGTCCGCCCGCACCGGGCCTTCAATCCACCTGGTCCACTCTCTGAGTCTACAGTATGACTGGTCCGCCCACACCGGGCCTTTAGTCGGCCTGGTCCACTCTCCGAGCCTCGGCACGTCTGGTCCGCCCTCTTGGGGCCTACAGCCTATCCGGACCACTCGCTGGGCCTACGGGACAACCGGTCCGCACTGGGTATCTTGGCCTACAGCACAAAGCAGGACCCGCCTCAACCCAACTCCAGTCCAAACAACCATGTGCACATATATATACAATCATATAGAAATTCACAGTCAACAAGCAGATCAAACAGATCACATAACATATCATCATCCTAACCAGGATACCGACCTAACTGGTCACTAGCATAGCATCACCCTATCTCTCAGGATACCGATCTCAATTAGGTCTCTAACATATACCATCCTAGTTACCAGGATGGAAACATATCAAAGCAACAACATAACAACAACTACCCGGATCTCAATCCGATAAGGGCCGGCCTTGGTGCCGTAGACCCTGTTGATATAGTGAGGATAACTCACCTCGATACTGTCGATTGAATAGATAACCCAAGCTGCTCCGATCATTGATATGATCTCCACCACTGGACAACCACCAAGGCGCTGAACTCAAAACAACAACCAACAATTACCAAAATGCCCCTGGAAACCACTGGTCAACCGTTGGTCAAAGACAAGGTCAAAGTCAACCCCTGACTGACTCTACTCGCCGAGTCAACCCGATGACTCGCTGAGTCCCCATGCTCAACATTCCTCAATCCATGACCTAACTCGCCGAGTCCAACAACTCCGAGTCCACTCGCACACAACTCACCGAGTCATCCCTTGACTCACCGATTCTCGACTCGACCAGGAAATATTGGGACTCTTCGACAAGACTCGCCGAGTCCAAGAACAGACTCGTCGAGTCTAAGGCTATCTTCAACCTACTCGCCGAGTTGTTCTTCCAACTCGTCGAGTTCCAGGCCATCTTCATCCAACTCGCCGAGTTGTTCTTCCAACTTGTCGAGTCCCAGCTCATCTTCAAGCAACTCGTCGAGTCCACCCATGTGACTCGCCGAGTACCACCGGTCTGAATCCATACAGAAGCATTCCAGGACATGCAATTGATCCAAAACATAGATCTAGCCTCCTTCAACCCCGTCCATCACGTAAAGTGGCAAACTTTACGTGAATCCAAAGAGATCTAGGCCTTTTACACTTTAGGTCTAGGGTTTGGGACATGATAGCTTCACTACACACTCAAACATAGGGACTTTCAGGCATTCCAACCCTTCTCCATTCCAGATCTGAGGTAGCAACCTCAGATCTAACCTCTAAACTCCAAAACACTAAAAGATATGATCTCTAGCACCCCCAAAATGAAGAATCTAGACAATAGCAGCTCAAACAATGGAACGATACCTCAAAAGGAAGCTCCAAGAGAAGATTAACCCGAATCCTTGCAAAGCCCTTTGATCCAAGCCTCTTCTTCTTCAAGATCTCTTCAGCAACCACCTCTCCAAGCTCCAATTTTCTCAACAATGGGGTTTCTACACGAAATTAGGGTTTCTGGAACTCAAGGGATGATAAGGAGGCTGGGGAAGAAACATAATATTCTTTATATAGGGCCCAACCTCCGGATTTAGGGTTTTCTCCATTTAGCGCCTACTTGCCGAGTCCATCTTACTGACTCGCCGAGTCGGCCACTTAACACGCGACCAAGTCGCAACTCTACTCGCTGAGTCCACCCATGGACTCGCCGAGTTCCCCTTCCAATTTTACTCTTTTAGCCCTTCAACTATACTCTTTGCTATTCCGGGATGTTACGATTCTCCCCCACTTAAATTAGGCTTCGTCCTCGAAGCCTACGGCAACTCATCTCCAAAAATACTCCCACAACGCGCCACCTGGCCTTAACCGGATCAGGTTCCTCAAGGCATAACCATCGAAACTCGAACTCACTTCCTCTTTCCTTGCGGTGTCCTGACCACCGTCTTAAACCGGGCACCGGCTATACCCTCTGATAATCACACTTAACAATCGAGAATTACCCAAGATGCATCACTGCTCCAAATCACAACCATCACTCGACCCATATGAGTTAAAAGATAACCATGCACCACCGGATTCCCGATCCGAGTCCAACTCTAATTATTCTACTGACAGAAAGACACATTCTTCAGAGCAACTCCCATGAGTTCTCCACTTGCAATCACATACACATGCTGAACTAGCTCTAGCACCGTTAGGTTGGGAAAACCCGATACACTGATGATATCTCCAAACATCCCCCAGAATGAACCACTAATACATACACAATTCCCTGATCAGAATCACACTGAGAGCCCAAGACTCCCTCCCTGTATACCTTCCGAGCCTCTTGGCTCTACACCTGCGGAATTCCCTCCGCGACCTCAGCAGACATCCCAAACCGGATGTGCTTCCATTCCACTGCCGCAAACACGCTGCTCAATAACCATACTCGGATTACTCTAATCATAACTCCGCTCTGCCGCTTTCACTTTCGTGAACTTGCACTCCCTCTCGGAGTTACACACCTCTCTCTTTTCCTTTACCAAGGAATCCACTTGGCCGCATTGTCACTCCGACAAGTGCCATGGTGCTCGCCCAACGTTGCACCACCCTTTTATAGCGTATCCGCTATCCATCCAACACACATACTCTGACTCCAATCACAGGGACTCTCAAGCCCGTGCACTATCTCAACTAATCAAGATCACTACCCGGGGCCAGACCTTCTAATGCAATCACACTGCAACATACACAATCCATATCCTCAAACCGATCCAACAATACCTACAGAGTCTTCAGCATGACTGGACCGCCTCACTAGGCCTTCAGCCAATCTGGACCACTCTCAGAACCTTCAGCCAATCTGTACCGCTCTCAGTGCCTTCAGTTTGGCTGGATCGTTCTCCGAGCCTTCGGTCTGACTGGTACGCCTACCGGCCTTCAGTCTATCCGGACCGCTCAACTAGCATTCATCATTCCGAGCTATCTCTCCCGAAAATCCTCCCATGCATACTGTTCTAGCCCTTTAAGGGTTCCAAACTCTGTCTCTATCGCACATGCTCGATCCCGGCCTGCTCCCAAGCCCTCCACAATCGAATACCCTAGGTCTGTATCCCGCCCCACAGGCCCGACACTTGCTCCTATCAGCCTACACTCTGGACTGACGGAACACTGCTGAATCCCAACAGCTAAGCACCCTCAAATACTCATCGATCTCTCGGAGAATTTTCCAATTCTCCCCCACTTGTAGCACTGATTAACAGCCACCGGTCGCCATCACCGACCTCCCAAAACAACTCTGCAAAAAACCAACACTTTCACGCGGACTGATTCCCAGAAGCATAAACAACCTTAACAAGATCCCACATCAACACCGATTATCCTGCTCGAATGAATTTCAACCTGCATCTAACCGCTCCTTAGAAAGCAGATGCTACCCGGCCTTCAAACCAATGTCAGGTTTCCACTAATAACCCTCATGGATGATAACCAACGAAATTCCCAATACAATAACCCATAACCAAACCACAACCCTCAAAAACGACGAATACCGCATCGAAGATCACACAAAGATACCAGCACATAAACAATACACCACAATAATCACAAAATAACAAGATATCAAGAAAGAAATATACCCGCAGCTGCATCCGGCACTGCTCTGACCTCCTCTGCCGCAAGCTGATAAGCACGACCCTGAGCCTTTGGGGGCTCCGCTCCACCCTGACCTCCACCTGTGATCCTCAAAGTGGCCGGTACTGGAGCCTGCACCGGTCCTGCAGCAAGTTGTGGACAGTTGACCCTCAAATGTCCAATGTGATGACAATGATAACAAATCCTCAAATCCCGAACCGGTGCTGACTGTCGACAATCCCTCGCATAGTGCCCCTCCTTTCCGCACTTGCGGCATGCACTACCGGACCTACAAACTCCGGTGTGACCCCTCCCACACTTCCCACAAGTGTGGTTGCTCAGATCCCCCACTCTAACATCAACGGTCTTGGACCGTTTCGGCGCCGGCTGCGACTGCACTGGAGCCTGCCTCAGCTCACGCATTTGCAACTTTATCTCTAACTCACGCCGCCTAGCGGCCTCCTACAACTCCAACAAGGTCTCGCACCTCTGCATAGACACAAACTGTCTGATTTCCCTCTTGAGCATGCTCAGATATCGAGATATCTGAGCCTGCTTCAAAGCGAACTCTGGGCAAAACATCGCCCTTTTAGTAAACATCCTGGTGATCTCAGTCACCGACTCCGAACCCTGCTTCAGCTCAAGGAACTCCTGAGCCAATCTCTCCCTCTCAACTTGTGGAACATAACAAGTGCTGAACATTTCTCTGAACCGATCCCATGAAACCGCAGCCCTCCGCGCATCTGAATATGACCCCATGGTCAATGTCCACCAATCCTTCGCCCCGAGCCTCAACAGGTTCAGAGCACACCTCACCCTCTAATCAGCAGGGCATGAACACGTGAAGAAACACCCCTCCACGTCTGATAACCATCTCATAGCGACAATCGGGTCCTAAACTCCATCAAAGGTGGGAGGCTTCGTATTATCGAAGTCCCGATACTGAAAGCCACAACCAGCTCCTCCCCCTGCCGCTGCTACAGCTGCTGTAGCCGCCACGACAGCCGTCTCTGTGAGAGCCGCATAACGCTCATCAAAATACTCAACCATGGTGGTCTTGATCGACCCAAACAGCTCCGGCAACTCAGCCCGGAACAACTCAGCAATCTCATCACGCAGGATCTCACGAGTCCTCGCATCTAACTCGCACGGGCTCATCTGACCAATAACCTCGGGCGGTTCTGACCCGCCCGGAACTCCCTCTCCTGCTCCCGATCCTGACCCGGATCCACTCCTAGCATGCCTTGGAATCTCCATACTGAAAATCACCACAAAGACTCAGATACTTCCCACTATCCCAGGAACCAACTCTCTCCCTACCCACCCCTAGAGGTCATGGTTTCCCTGATACGCGTATGGGTCCTGTGCTTTCAGTAGTACCGGCCCATACTACCTTCCACACCTACCCATATTTGCATGAAGTACTACCACAACACCCTAGACAAAACATGCATAACAACTCTCAACCCTCACCACTAGAGGAACACTGGAAATCTCTCACAAGGAAACCCTAGGCTACAGGCATCACAAATCAGGCAACATTATCATGAAATCCTGAAGATCCCTAGGCTAACACTAGCATGCTGTTCTATCAAAGCTCAAAAACAAATAACATGCATGGTATTTTGGGGTTACTTACTGGCCAGTCATTGCATCTATCATAGAGTGAATGTGTGGTAGAGGGAAATGATCCTTAGAAAAAGCCTTGTTAAGATACCTGTAGTCTACACATACTCGCCATTTTTTGTTCATCTTCAATACGACAACCATGTTAGCTAACCATCTTGGTGTAACGACCAAAAATTTTAACCAATTTTAAATTTTTCAAAAACAACTCGATTCCATTAAATCTTTACAAAAAGGTTTTCAATAAAAAACATTTAACGCATTCCCAGAATCACATTACTACAAAATGATGAGGAGCGGTACGATCACGCCTTCGCCTCGCCACGGTCTCCTGAAGAACCTGAAAAACATAAAACCACAACTGTAAGCCCGAAAGCTTAGTGAGATATCCCCAAAATACCAACCACATATACCATACACGCATAACATGCCATAACATATCCGATCACAGAGCAACCATGCACTTCGGGTCTACTGTGTGACTGGTCCGCCGCACCGGCCAACAGTCCACCTGGTCCACCTTGTGAGTCTAGCCATAAACCTCGAGTCTATAGTCTGATTGGTCCGCCCGCACCGGGCCTTCAATCCACCTGGTCCACTCTCTGAGTCTACAGTATGACTGGTCCGCCCACACCGGGCCTTTAGTCGGCCTGGTCCACTCTCCGAGCCTCGGCACGTCTGGTCCGCCCTTTTGGGGCCTACAGCCTATCCGGACCACTCGCTGGGCCTACGGGACAACCGGTCCGCACTGGGTATCTTGGCCTACAGCACAAAGCAGGATCCGCCTCAACCCAACTCCAGTCCAAACAACCATGTGCACATATATATACAATCATATAGAAATTCACAGTCAACAAGCAGATCAAACAGATCACATAACATATCATCATCCTAACCAGGATACCGACCTAACTGGTCACTAGCATAGCATCACCCTATCTCTCAGGATACCGATCTCAATTAGGTCTCTAACATATACCATCCTAGTTACCAGGATGGAAACATATCAAAGCAACAACATAACAACAACTACCCGGATCTCAATCCGATAAGGGCCGGCCTTGGTGCCGTAGACCCTGTTGATATAGTGAGGATAACTCACCTCGATACTGTCGATTGAATAGATAACCCAAGCTGCTCCGATCATTGATATGATCTCCACCACTGGACAACCACCAAGGCGCTGAACTCAAAACAACAACCAACAATTACCAAAATGCCCCTGGAAACCACTGGTCAACCGTTGGTCAAAGACAAGGTCAAAGTCAACCCCTGACTGACTCTACTCGCCGAGTCAACCCGATGACTCGCTGAGTCCCCATGCTCAGCATTCCTCAATCCATGACCTAACTCGCCGATTCCAACAACTCCGAGTCCACTCGCACACAACTCACCGAGTCATCCCTTGACTCACCGATTCTCGACTCGACCAGGAAATATTGGGACTCTTCGACAAGACTCGCCGAGTCCAAGAACAGACTCGTCGAGTCTAAGGCTATCTTCAACCTACTCGCCGAGTTGTTCTTCCAACTCGTCGAGTTCCAGGCCATCTTCATCCAACTCGCCGAGTTGTTCTTCCAACTTGTCGAGTCCCAGCTCATCTTCAAGCAACTCGTCGAGTCCACCCATGTGACTCGCCGAGTACCACCGGTCTGAATCCATACAGAAGCATTCCAGGACATGCAATTGATCCAAAATATAGATCTAGCCTCCTACAACCCATCCATCACGTAAAGTGGCAAACTTTACGTGAATCCAAAGAGATCTAGGCCTTTTACACTTTAGGTCTAGGGTTTGGGACATGATAGCTTCACTACACACTCAAACACAGGGACTTTCAAGCATTCCAACCCTTCTCCATTCCAGATCTGAGGTAGCAACCTCAGATCTAACCTCTAAACTCCAAAACACTAAAAGATATGATCTCTAGCACCCCCAAAATGAAGAATCTAGACAATAGCAGCTCAAACAATGGAACGATACCTCAAAAGGAAGCTCCAAGAGAAGATTAACCCGAATCCTTGCAAAGCCCTTTGATCCAAGCCTCTTCTTCTTCAAGATCTCTTCAGCAACCACCTCTCCAAGCTCCAATTTTCTCAACAATGGGGTTTCTACACGAAATTAGGGTTTTTGGAACTCAAGGGATGATAAGGAGGCTGGGGAAGAAACATAATATTCTTTATATAGCGCCCAACCTCCGGATTTAGGGTTTTCTCCATTCAGCGCCTACTCGCCGAGTCCATCTTACTAACTCGCCGAGTCGGCCACTTATCACGCGACCAAGTCGCGACTCTACTCGCCGAGTCCACCCATGGACTCGCCGAGTTCCCCTTCTAATTTTACTCTTTTAGCCCTTCAACTATACTCTTTGCTATTCCGGGATGTTACACTTGGGAACTTCAGTTCCTTGATCATCCCTGTCTCTATGAGCTTTTCCACTTCTTCTTGGATGATAGTCTCCTTTCAAGTGAAAACTTCCTTTTCTTTTGGTGTATTGGTCTGAAATATGGATCAATATTAAGTTTTTGATTGATAATACTTTTGGCTATACCTATCATATCTTTGTGTTTCTGATTGAATGTCTTGCTTCTGGTTCAAAGGAAGTTTAATAGGTCATGCTCGATTTTCTCAGGTATTGAGGATTCTATGAGGACTTCGGCTTCAGGGTCCTCGATGCTCAGGGGCACTTCCTTCACATCTTTCTCTTTTGTTTCTAGAACATGTTGTGCCCCCTACCTTAATTGCTATGCTTGTTGGGATTTAGTCGTAGGCTTCGTAGATGTTTTATAACATTCCTTCGATTCTTGTTGATATCTCATTATCTTTACTGTTCCCCATGGAGTAGGCATCTTTACACAATGATGATATGTTGATGGAACCGCTTTTATCTCATGGATCCACGGTCTACCTAATATCACATTATAAGAAGATAAAGTGTCAATAACACAATTTTTTTATGGAGTTTACCCCCTCGATGTATATTGGTAGCTTTATCTCTCCAACAATGTGTTTCGTTTCCCCGATAAATCCTATGAGGACCGAGGATCTTTTGATTATATCCGATTTCAAAATGTTCATCCTCTCTAGTGCTTTCTAAGAGTACGATATTGACCGAGGGTCCTCCGTTAGAAGGGATCCTTATGACAAAGTTGATAGCCATGTATAGTCTTATCACAAGTCCATCACGGTGAGGATCCTGGATCCCTTCCCTGTCAGTCTCGTTAAACGTGATTTCCTTTTCATTGCTAACCACAATATTCTTCCATGATCTATCCTCCTTTTCTTTTTTAGAGGCCTTGGCGTTTCTTTTAGCTTGAGAGTAAGAAGTACCACAAATATTAGATCTTCCTAAGATAACATTAATTATCTTGGCATTTGGGGGTGGAGATTCTGGTTTCCTCGGTATCTCATAACCATCCTGGTTGTTCTCCATGGACTTTTCTTTCTTCCTCCCGAGGATCTCTTTGAGATGCCCCTTGCTAAGGAGGCATATGATCTCCTTTCTTGGGGATATACAATCCTCCGTCATGTGACTGAAATCTTCATGGTAAGCACAACATTTTGACTTGTTTGTCCAACTGGTGGACTTGTTATCCTTCTTTGGCCACCTTGCTTTGTCTCCGACATCCTACATAGCATGGATTATACCTGAAACATTCATAGAAAAACTATAGTTAGTGATCTTAGGAGTTCGACTTCCTCTCCTTCATCTTCGAGGGCATTAACCCTATGATGATCCGGTTTGGAATATGGCTTCGATTTGTAGGATCTTCGTGCTGAGGATTCATCCTTCCTATTGGGATTGTCGTATTGACTTGAAGGGTTTCTCCTTTTCTGTATTTCTTTATCCTTTTCAATCCTTATGAACCTTAATGCTCAATTCCTAAGTTCTTCCAATCTCTTGCATGGGGTCATTACAAGATCTTCATTGAAGGGTGAATCCTTCCTTAGACCCATCTTTAAGGCCTCTACAGCAGTCGCCATGTCGATGCTGGGAATGCTTAGGGCTTCCCTGCTAAACCTTTTAACAAATTCTCTAAGTCGTTCCTTAGGATCCTGAACTACCCGATAGACATCACTAGTGATCTTCTTGAAGGTTATGCTATAAGAAAACTGGTTATAGAAATATTGACTAATTGTGCAAATGAAGTAATAGAATATAGAGGAACATTTAGTAGCCATTTAAGAGTTTATTCTGTAAGGATCGAACCAAAGCCTTTATATATGCAAGCTTCCTTCAAAAGCATTGGGATGGGAATGAACTCCATTCTTTCTCGGTATTGTGGTATGTGCTCTTCATGATCCGTATTTCCATCATAAGGCTTCATCCTAGGAGTTTGGAAGCGCTTAGGAACTTCGGTATCGACTATCACAGGAGCAAATCTTGAGATCCTGTGACTGGTTGGAGATGCTATTGGTATGGGTTGAACTACCCTAGGTGTGCTTGAGATCATCTGTTTCAACTGTTGAAGTTCCCAAGCCATGTTTGGACTTATTCATGCATCAACATTTGTAGAGTTAGTTTTGAGAGTATTCTTGTTTAAGAAATTACTAGAATCAAGGTTTCTAGGAGTAATGAAAGGCTTATTGAGTTCATTGATTGTAGATGATCGATTGTTCATAGTTGTCCCCCAGGGTGACACAACAGTGGCAGGAGATGTGTTCCCCTAGTGATTTCCTAAGGATCTTGCATTATCGAAGTTCAGGATCCTTGGTTGTACAACTGTGGGTGTCGTTTCCTTAGATTTCCGAAATTCCACCTTCATCCTCTACACTTCTCTAAGCAGTGTTCTATTCTCCTCTTGTTGTTGGGTTATCTTTTGTGTCATTTTCCTCATCATGGCAAAGAGTTTTGTAGTAGTGACCGGAGCAGTCGGATCCTAGCGTCCCTAAGATCCCAAACTTCCTTGGTTACTGACCGGAGGAGTATTTTTTTTGGAAGTGTTAGGCACTTTCCTCTGACCAGGGGTTCCACTTGGAGGAGGTGGTAGGTTTTTGGTTGGAATGGAAGGAGCGGAGGACGAAAAAAGGATTGGTTTTGTAGACATGATCTTTTCGAGGATTTTGAACACCACGACCCCACGGTAGGCACCAAATTGTTTTTGTCAAGAATTACACAAGTATTGATCAACCAAATTGAATGAGAGGATGTGATGTTCGAATTATGAAATATAGAAGTGTAAAGAGAATGACACGATTGTTTACATGGAAAGCCCTTGATCCTTGCTAGGATCTCTGACACAAAACCTTGGGAGGTGATAATGATCACATGCCTTGATGATTTTATTAGTAAAAAAATTATGATTATAAAGACTTTTCAAATTTAATTTTGTCCTTCTAATTACTTAAATCATGTAGGAATTAAATAATTATCTGAACTAAAACATTAGTTAAATAATTCAAATTTAATCCTATCCTTCTAATTTACGAAAATTAGGTTTAAGGGTTTTCAAGCTTTAATTGTTCAAAATTTAATTAATTTAAGATAACAAGACATGGAAACTAGAAACACTATGAAACTGTAGGTTATTTTCGAAAATAAGGGTTGGAGGCTAAGGTTTCCAGAAACCTAGAATAGTCAAAATTTTCAAGGGAAAGGGTTTATTGTCGATAAACCCTAATCAAGATCAACTTATCTCAAGAGCAAATCAGTAGAAAAAAATGGCTCTGATACCACTGATGTGTTCTATAGGTTATCAAAAACATGTAATGACCTATGTTTTCTCTAATTGATAGAAACATACAATGAAGATAAAGAACCCTAATGAAACCCTTGTATAATCAAAATACAAGAATTAGGGTTACATATCATTGATTTGTTGTAGTAAACAAGCAACTTCAATCCTTTATGTTTGTGGGTCTTGGAAAGCTAGCAACAAAAGGATGATGCCTCTAATGGCTCTCAGAAAAAAGTAGAAACCCTAGAATGAGAGCAGAGAGGAGATATGAAGGAATTTTTGTTCATATGCCATTTGTTAATGTCATGAACAAAATTTGCATGCCAAGGGGTCATATTTATAGTTAGGGGATCACAAGGATAAGGCCTAATTTTGATTTTAAAATAATTATATTTTAATCTATTCAAATCCTTATCCATATCAACAATCAAGAATATTCTAGAAACCCTAAAAGGCTCCAAGAAATTTTCCAACCCTAGGAACAATCTAGAATTGCCTCTATTGTTCAACTATTGAACAATTACAATTCATCCCTTGCACTTTTATTTAATTCCATTTACTCCTGAATTAATTCTAGATTAATTTTTCTTAATAATTAGTCAATTCTTGTTTATTTCACATTAATTTATTAATCATATAAATTAACAAATCAGTTAATTAACAAATTATCTCATGTTAATTTATTAATCACATAACAAATCAACCAATCAACTATCTATTTATTTTCAATTAATATAATAATAACATAATATATTAACAAATCATTTTCCCATAATTTCCAATTAGTTTATTAATCATATAATAATCTAATAAGTCATGTTTCTCTCTCCTAATATCATTTCTAGCTATTTCTAGTCATGAGGGTAACCCCAAAAGGAGTTTGCTTCTAATTGCAAGAACATGCCAATTTAGTTATGAACTTAGACACCTTAATCTAACATTCCTTTATGTCATCCATGTTAATTAATGCATCTCCTAAACCTGTTGATCCTCTAATCACTTAATGGATGGATAAGTGGATGTTGAATCCCTGTGAAGTTGATCATCACCCCTATTCTCCATTGGGTGCCCAGGAAACCTTATATCCTTCTGATAAGGATGCATCTAAAGTGATTTTTGAGATTGAGGAAGAAGTTTCGTATGATGAATCAAATGAATCTGATAATAACGATGAATATGATGATATATATGAAGTTGATTAGGACCTTGAATTTTTTTTACAGTGCATTATCTTTATGGACTTTTTCGCGTTCTCCTTCTATTACAATCAGGCAGCCTGTATTTCGTCTCCCATATATCGTTGTTACAGATACTGCCAAAGAGTCCCCACCTCGACCAAACAAGCATACTTACTTTAAGTCTTACTCTTCCTCTTCCCAAGGTACTCCTGAGATTACCAAATATCTTATGGTTGATCATCGTTTTGGTTTTAATAAGGCCCTTTCTCCTACTCAACTACGTGGAAATTCTTAACAACTCGAGGAGTCATAATCATTGGATAATATTTCCATACATTCTCAGGCTAAGGGAGAGCATGATTCTATTTAGCAAGAAACGTTGTCTCATGATTTACTAGCTCTTCGTAAGTTGTTAGAAGTTTATATGTGTTTGCTCAACGTATGGAGTGGCTCAAAACAGATGTTACCACTATCAAGAAGGCAGTTATTATGACCACTTCAACCACCCAACCATCATCAAGTAATCCACCACCACCTTCTAATGATCAATAACCTCCTAGTGATCCTCTCATGCCACCGCCATCCCATACTATACCGTCAACTCACAATCAACAACTGCGTCCTTCTGCCCATGTAACTCATGCTTCCACTCCGCTTGCAGATATTTCCTACGATGATGTCAAAAATGGGGAGAATTAAGTTAGGAAGACCCTCATGTTGTTGTTGATGAAGTTATGGTTGATGAGGCTTCAGACTCTCATACTAATATCGACGAAGAATGATTTTAGAGCTTGATTTATTGGGTGATTCAGTGCATGCTCATTCCATGCCACTTCCAATCTCTACCATTTTTTCAACTGGGTCACAAGCTAAGGGAGAGTCTCTACCTCAAAGGGAGCAACATGTCAACAGTGAGATATAATCTAATGATAACCAACCCTTGTCAAGAAAAAGGAAGTCTCCTGCTGCCTCAAGCTCCTCTTCTCCCAATTGAAGGAAACCCCTTAATGTTTATGATGTCAATAAGGAATGAGATTTATCTATTGAAGAAGCCATAGCTTTTATCGTAGACGACAACATAACAACTCTCATTTGAGTCCTATATCAATATGATTCTACTAAATTTGTTCTATAAGTTTCTTCTTCTAAAGGAATTTTGTCTAACCACATGGTATTCATGCATATGTGTTAGAGCTTGTTGTTGTCTTGATGATAAACATGGTGATGAATCTCAATTTAGTTCCTCTTCTAGATGTAGCTTCTACATCGTCTACGCTAGGTTCCCAAGGGAAAAAGAAAGAAGTCCAAGCATGAAAAGCTTTTATTGACTTATGGAACTGTCTACATTAATAATTCTTTACCATTAGGAGTGGATCATGTTCAACATCTCTTCATAAGAAAACCAAAGCATGAAATGTTTTATATTAATAATCAAGACCACATGTGAGTTCAATGATCTACTGATTTGTGTAAAACTCATAGTGAAAATTTGTTTCATCTAATATTAGAGTGCAAAGAAAAATTAGAAGCTGACAGTTATTACTGGATAGTATCTTTCAAGCTGAATAAGAGAAGAGAAGAACTCCTATGTGATCATTTCAAGTGGATCAAGCCTGAAATTTTGATTGAAGGTGATAAAGTCTGGCATCACGACTTTCAATTGGATTAGGATTTGACATCATCTCGGGGAGATTTTATGGTCAAACCTTACAGTCTAATGAGTAAAAACTTGTGACGCATTGATTAACTATACATGATACTATTAGCCACTATCCGGGCTTTCACAGCGGTTTGTTACTTTATTCAGCTATTGTAACAACCCGTTATTTCAAGTCAATGTAATAAATAAAAGTCGAGTCTTGTAACCTCTTTGTAAAGTAATAAGAATATCCTCGAAAATCAAATGTTCAAAAAGCTCTGTTTGGGTACACTTTGTGGTAGATATCGTGATAAGGTTTCCAAAAATATAAAGAACACTATAATCCGAGTTATAACGAAGGATTTATGACCAATCATAGATTCGTAACACTACCGGTAAAGCGTTGTTAAGCATGAAACGGGAAATTTCAATAAAATACTTTTTAGCCGTAGGTATCTAAATGAAAGTTGTAGATATCTTTAAACCGCCAACATACATCAAAAGAACTCCCCAAATCTGACTTCGTATGAGGAAGTTACGATTTTTCGAAGTTTCTGACCTAGCAGTAGAAAGATAAAAACTTGAAATAGAGATCGAGCGGTCTTTAGCCGACACAACCTAAAAGAAAGTTGAAGACCCCGAAAATAGGAGTACAACAGTAAAAAGTCTAACGAAAATGGACACCAGATGAAGGAGTTATGGATTTTAAACAGACTTTTCCAGGCCCAGCCTGTTAAAAATAATATAATAAAAATAAAGTCAAAATTAGCCGACGGAGTCTAAACGAGAGTTGTAGAGCCTTTTCACACCTACACGTGCATATAAAGAACGTCGAAATCGGAGGTCGTATGCAAAAGTTACGAATTTTACGAGTTCGCGACACAAAACCCGAGGCTGACTCAGCCTCATGATGTGAGGGAACCATGATCACGACGTGAGCTCGTGACTGATGGATTCCATAGTGTCAGCCACGTCAAATCGTCGAAGAGGATCATGCTGACTAAGCGTCACGATGTGAGAAATCCAAAACTCACGACGTGAGACCCCAAATCAGCCCCTATAAATAGAAGCTTAAGGGTGCCGGGTTTGGTGGTCATCTCTTTCCCTCTAAGTGTCGTTACTCTGCATGATTACCTCGAGAAGCCTTCCCAAAGCCCTGGTTTTTCATACTCGAGTCCCGAAGGAAGTTCTACACTCCCGAGATCCCCGAGAATCCCGAGATTTCAACTATCTCTAGTCGAAGTTATGCTCGATTCTTTTCTCGACTACTTCAAAAGAACCACTTCAATAAAGTGAGTTCATACCCCTTTTATACACCTTGAAATACTTTATAATGTACTTTTAATACATTTCGGGGGAGAATACAAGTAAATACCCGGTTAATCCCGAGTGAACAAGTGAAAACTCTTGTTATACCTTGCATGCACAAGATTTATACACAATGCATAGTATCCAGGGTAGCCATCCTTGTTAAACCATTTTATGCATTCAAAAAACTGATGATTTATGCTTTGTCAAACATTGTGAAAGAGGATAAACATTGCATATAAAACTATCACTTTAATACTTAGTTGAGAATCTGTGAGACGATTACAGACTTAGTTGAGAATCCGTGAGACGGTTACATCCGCCAGCCGTCCGACCTCCATCCATTCGACCTCCTTTCAGGATGGGATTTCAAGGACCAACTCCCATCTGGGGAGAAGCCACATCCATCATTGGAGCCAGTAGCAAGGATTGCGTCCTCCTTACGGTATGTGTCGGGACATCTACGATGTCAATGGAGGAAGTTCAGCTCATCGAGCACTTCTAGTTATGGTAGGCAAACTTGCGAATCAGGCTTATCAATCCGAAGTCCAGGCAAACCGGATTCACGAGGTTGACATAAGGATGGAGGAAAACGCAGCTGATATCCGACGCCTGGACATGCTACAAGGGAATGCTCAACTCCACACCAACTCTCTCCAAGAGCAAAGGACTGCAGCTCTCTCCGAAATGAGAGATTTAAGGGAGCAACAAGTTGCCTTTGACAGGCGTCTCATGGGAGCCAAGCAATTGGATGCAGAATCGAGCTGCAAGTGCAATCCGCACCGTGAGTAGTACTCGCCTAAATCCCAAATTTTTATACAGAATAGGACCATTGGCTAAAAGTCTTACTTTCTTTAACTTTCTGTAATCGGAGAGCTTTAGAAAGGTCAATTTTGTTCTAACTTCGGATATAACGCAACCATATGTTTAATATATATAAGGCATATCTCTTTCGTGTGTTAATTCTTTGCTTTTCATTCGAGTTCATGAGTTTATCTATTGCTATTCAAACTCCATTTATGAATCAAAATCAAAGCCCTGTATAGGTCAAACCAAAGTTTTAATCTATTAAAGATAGTTAACTCATTATCATTCAAACCTCGACCGAGAAAACTAATGATCTTTCATTTTTAATTCTTGGCGGTGCAATGCCTCCTCGTCCAAACCTAAGACCCATGTCGGGCACTATACCAACACTACCTCCACCACCAACTTATGACCCGGCCATCGTACAGGCTGCTATCACAACAACAGTAACTGCCGCCCTCTCACAAATAAACTCCAACGGAAATGGAAGGGAAGGGAGTAGCACGAATCATTCCGACCATGGCAGTGGTCATGGTCAAGTGAGGGAATGTACTTACAAGGATTTCGCCAACGCAAAGCCAAAAACTTGTAATGGCACAGAGGGAGTCATTGCACTGATGCAATGGTTGCAAAAGACCGAAACGGTCTTTGAGATCTGCTCCTGGAAAGAAGCGATCAAAGTCAAGTTCACCGCTTGCACCCTCACTGATTGCGCTCTCACCTGGTGGAAAAGCCATGTGAGGTCCGTGACTCTCACCGTCGCCAACTCCTTAAGTTGGGAGGACTTAAAGGTCCTAGTACTGGAGGAATACTGCCCAAGGGGTGAGATACCAAAGCTAGAGCAGGAGCTCTGGAATCTGAAGATGACTGGGTCTAACCTAGTATCCTAAACGGCCAGGTTCAGCGACCTTGCCGCCTTGTGCCCTGCCATGGTCAACCTAAAACCAAAAAAGGTTAAGAGCTACATTTGGGGGTTGTCACCCAGATTTATGGTCACGTCTTGGCCTCCAACCCTATCACTTTCAACAGCGCTAAGCGCCTGGCTCAACGACTCATCGACCATGGGGTCAAACAAGGTTTTGTTGCAGCTATTGCCGATCCATCAAAGGAGGTATAGGGCCAGGGAAGGCCTTGTAACAAGAGAAGGGGGCAAACCCTACAGGGGAACCCCAAGAAACAACAAGTGGTAGCAGCTCTTGCTGTTACTGTTCCTACCACCACTGCAGCCACAAGTTCATACAGTGGGAGATTTCCGAAGTGCAACCAATGCAGCTTCCACCACCACAGTCTTTGCAGTGACTTTAAATGCACCAGGTGCAATAAGAAGGGGCATACGGCCCGCTTCTTCAAGGAGCCAGCCCAACAAGCCGCCCCTACTACTAATGTCGGAGTACGCCACGCTTGCTTTGAGTGAGGAGCCATGGGGCACTACCGCAGGGACTGCCCAAAGGCGAACAACAGGGATACCGACGGAAGGGCCCCTGTGTTTGCAATGGGACAGGATGAAGCCGTTGCAAACTCCACTGTTGTTACGAGTATGTTTCTTCTCGATAACTCGTATGAATGCATTTTTTTTGATAGTGGAGCGAAGAGGAGTTTTGTAAGTCACAATTTTAAAGGCCTGCCGAAACAAACACCCCAATCATTAAGTGAATCGTTTATAGTAGAAATGGCCAACGGTAAAACAGAGGGCACTAAGTAGATATACTTAAATTGTACCCTAACCGTAACGATAATCCCTTTCCAATCAGCCTCATGCCAGTCTCGTGTTCGATGTCATCATAGGCATGGACTAGCTGAGTTCTCATCATGCGGACATTTTATGTTACGATAAGGCCGTTCGCCTTAATCTGCCAACCGGCGAAACCCTCATTATCTATGGCGACAAACCCAATACCACTCTTCATATTAACTCGTGTATCCAAGCTCAGAAGTGCCTGCGCAAGGAATGCCATGCGTTTTTAGCACATATCGTGGATGTGAAACGCGAAGTCCAGGTCATCAAGAGCGTGCCTAACATATGCGAGTTTCCCGATGTTTTTCCCGAAGATCTTCCTGGAATACCACCTGCGAGACAAGTCGAATTCAGAATCAATCTTATTCCCGGAGCTACCCCAGTAGCCAAAGCGCTCTATCGATTAGCCCCAGCGGAGATGCAGGAGATATCCAGCCAACTGAATTAACTACTCAGCAAAGGATTTATCAGGTCGAGCTTGCAAAAAGAAGGATGGGTCATTTAGGATGTGCAGCGACCACTGAGAGCTCAACAAACTTACCATCAAGAACCGATATCCCCTACCACGAATTGACGACTTATTCGACCAACTCCAAGGAGCCAACTACTTTTCCAAGATCAATCTTAGATCGGGATATCACCAGCTGCGAGTCCTAGAGAGTGATATTCCCAAGACGGCCTTCCGAACAAGACACGGGCATTATGAGTTTGCAGTGATTCCATTCGGACTAACCAATGCCCCTGCCGTATTCATGGACTTAATGAATCGGGTGCGTCGTCCATTCTTGGATAAATTTTTGATAGTATTCATAGATGACATACTCATCTATTAAAAGAGTAAAGAAGAGCATGGCCAACATCTGAGACAAGTCTTAGAGAAATTATGAGCTGAGAGACTTTATGTGAAGTTCTCAAAATGCGAGTTTTGGATTAGGAAGGTGGACTTCCTAGGTCACGTGATCGGAGAAGAAGGAATCCACATGGACCCATCTAAGATCAAGGCTATCGAAAATTGGTCTGCACCAACTACACCAACGAAGATTCGCCAATTTCCAGGCCTTGCTGGTTATTATCGAAGGTTCATTCAGAACTTCTCCGGCATCGCAAAGCCTCTTACCTCCCTAACTCAGAAAGGTGTGACCTACAACTGGGGAGAAAAGCAAGATGCTGCATTTCATACTTTGAAACAGGCCCTATGCAGTGCACCCATTCTTTCTCTTCCAGAGGGGATCGAAGATTTTCTGGTGTATTGCGATGCTTCGAATCAAGGGTTGGGATGTGTGCTAATGCAGCGAGGAAAAGTTATTGCATATGCCTCACGACAACTGAAAACAAATGAAGTCAACTACACCACTCATGACTTAGAACTTGGGGCTGTGGTCTTCGCTCTAAAAATATGGAGGCACTACCTATACAGTACCAAGTGCACCATTTTCACAGACCACACTTCAACATATATTCGACCAGAAGGAGTTGAACATGAGACAACGACGTTGGGTTGAATTGCTCAACGACTACGAATGTGAGATTCGTTACCATCCGGGAAAGGCGAATGTAGTGGATGATGCCCTTAGTCGTAAGGAGTACTCTGGTCGAAGAGTGAAGTCATTAAGCATGTCGATCCATTCTCATCTTTCGACACAAATGAAGGAAGCTCAAATAGAAGCCTTGAAACCCGAAAATGTGATAGGTGAAACCCTTAGATGGATGGACAAGAATCTAGAAATCAATAGTGACGGAGTGCACTACCTCATGAACCGAATCTGGACACCAAAGTTTGGTGGGTTTAGAGAGATAGTTATGAACGAAGCGCACGGGACTCCATACTCCATACACCCAGGTTCAAATAAGATGTATCTAGATCTCAGACAACTCTACTAGTGGCCAAACATGAAAGAATGAACTTCTATCTATCTGAGGAAGTGCTTGACTTGTGCCAAGATAAAAGTAGAACACCTGAAGCCCTCAGGTCTACTCCATCAACCCGAAATACCTGAGTGGAAATGGGAACATATTTCCATGGAATTCATAACAAAACTACCCAAGACTTAGGGTGGTCACGACACCATTTGGGTGATCGTCAACAGACTAACCAAGCCTGCTCATTTCTTACCGATCAAGGAAACTGATAAGATGGAAAAGCTAACGAGAACCTACATCTGAGAGATCGTGCGACTTCATGGAGTGCCGATGTCTATCATCTCGGACAAAGACAGTAGATTCACTTCCAGATTCTGGCAATCATTGAAAAAATCCATGGGAACAAGGCTGGATATGAGTACAACCTACCACCCACGAACTGATGGACAGAGTGAGAGAACGATCCAAACCCTAGAAGACATGTTGCGAGCATGTGTAATCGACTTTGGTAAAGCGTGTGATGTTTACTTACCATTAGTCGAGTTCTCTTATAACAACAATTATCATACTAGTATCAAGATTGCTCCATTTGAAGCCCTTTACGGCCGTAAGTGCAGATCACCTCTGTGCTAAGCGGAAATAGGCGACACGTAGTTGGCAAAAGGTCTAGTCCCTTATGGCACTCTCACTGGTTCGGAGATCATTAGAGAAAAAACTGAAAAAGATCTTTCAAATTCGAGAAGGTCTAAAAGCCTCGAGGGATAGGCAAAAGAGCTATGCCGACAAAAATCGAAAACCCTTGGAATTTCAGGTTGGTGACCGCGTTCTGCTGAAGGTCTCACCCTGGAAGGGAATGATATGCTTTGGGAAGCGTGGAAAACTATATCCAAGGTACATTGGACCCTTCAAAACTCCTTCAAGGATTGGCCCAGTGGCTTATAGACTTCAACTTCCAATCGAGCTTAACAAAGTACATCCAGTGTTTCACGTATGAAACCTGAAAAAGTATTTGTCCGGTGAAACTCTTGCGATTCCACTCGATGAAATCGAACTTGGCAAAAATCTTAACTTTGTGGAAGAACTCGTCGAGGTCATGGATAGGGAAATCAAACGAACTAAACAGAGTCGCATACCAATAGTGAAGCCCGTATGGAATGCTAAGCGAGGACCTGAATTCACATGGGAGCGAGCAGATCAGATGCAACAGAAGTATTCGCATCTCTTCCCTAGTCCCTAAACTTTTATTTTGTAATTAATTTCGGGACAAAATTCCCTCTAACGGGGGGATGATTTAACAACCCGTTATTTTAGGCCAATGTAATGACTAAAAGTCGAGTCTTGTAACCTCTTTGTAATGTAATAAGCATGTCATCGAAAATGAAATGTTAAAAAAGCTCTGTTTGGGTATGCTATGTGGTAGATATCGTGATAAGGTTTCCAAAAATATAAAGAACACCAAAATCTGAGTTATAACGAAGGAGTTGTGACCAATCAAAGATTCGTAACACTACCGGTAAAGCGCTCTTAAGCATAAAACGAGAAATTTCAGTAAAATAATTTTTAGCCTTAGGTATCTAAATGAAAGTCGTAGATATCTTTAAACCGCGAACATACATAAAAAGAACGCCCCAAATCTGACTTCGTATGAGGAATTTATGGTTTTTCGAAGTTTCAGACCTAGCAGTAGACAGCTAAAAACTTGAAATAGAGATGGAGCGGTCTTTAGCCGACACAACCTAAACGAAAGTTGAAGACCCCGATAATAGGAGTACAACAGTAAAAAGTCTGATGAAAATGGACACGAGATGAAGTAGTTATGGAATTTAAACAGACTTTTCCAGGCCCGGCCTATTAAAAATAATATAATAAACGAAGTCTAAACAAGCATTGTAGATCCTTTTCACACCTACACGTGCGTATAAAGAACGTCAAAACCGGAGCTCGTACGCGAAAGTTACGGATTTTACAATTTCGGGACATAAAACCCGAGGTTGACTCAACCTCACGACATGAGGGAACCATGCTCACGACGTGAGCTCGTGACTGATGGGTTCCATAGTGTTAGTCACGTCAAATCGTTGAAGAGGATCATGCTGACTAAGCCTCACGAACTAAGAAATCCAAAACTCATGACGTGAGACCCCAAATCAGCCCCTATAAATAGAAGCTTAAGGGTGCCGGGTTTGGTTCTCATCTCTTTCCATGTAAGTTCTGTTACTCTGCGTGATTACCTCGAGAAGCCTTCTCGAATCCCTGGTTTGTCATACTCGAATCCCGAAGGAAGTTCTACACTCCCGAGATCTCCGAGAATCCCGAGATTTCAACTCTCTCTAGTCGAAGTTATGCTCGATTCTTCTCTCGGCTACTTCAAAACAACCACTTCAATCAAGTGAGTTCATACCCCTTTATACACCTTCAAACACTTTATAATGTACTTTTAATACATTTCGGGGGAGAATACAAGTAAAAACCCGTTTAATCCCGAGTGAAAACGTGAAAACTCTAGTTATACCTTACATGCACTAGATTTATACAAAATGCATAGTATCCAGGGTAGACATCCTTGTTAAACGATTTTATGCATTCAAAAAACTTTTGATTTTTGCTTTGTCAAACATTGTGAAAGAGGATAAACTGTCACACCCTGAAACCGATGGCGGAAAAGTTCCGGGCTGGAGGACGTCATGTAAAGTATCACAACCAATGTACATAGTAAGCGTAGTAAACACAACCATTACATTACATAGAAGTATTTACATTTGTTTGAAACTAAGTTATACATGATTATATATATATATATATATATATATATATATATATATATATATATATATATATATACATCCAAAATAAACAAAAGTAAAGACGAGACTGCTAAAATGCTCCGTCTTCTCCAAAAGATCGCGGGGTACCTGTCTAATGTGGACCTGAGAATAGAAGCAGTTTTGAAAATATCAGCATAAAGTTGGTGAGTTCATAAGCGGTTATGTTTATGAAAATGAACAAGTTTCCTTTGGTTCTCTGAAAAAGTTGTTATCCAAGAAAATCCCATATTTTCTTATAAGGAAAGTCTAGTTATCCATTTGTTACCCAATCTGGTTAAGAATAGTTCAATTATCCAAGGAAAAACCCTTATTTTCCTAAAAGTTTGTGGTTGGTTATCGGTTCGGAATGCAGTGTACAAGTATCTACCATACTTAAAGTGTTTGTGTAAAGTTTCCTGAAAGCCTGGTTAACCTTGAAAGGTACATTAGTTTTAACACGTATATAAAACTAATAAGCTAGTAGAAAAGTTTTCATAATCTAAGTTGCGAGTTCCATAACCATACAATAGACTAGATAAGGCTCGGAATGGGGCCAATATCGTTTTATGACTTTTGTCACCCTTGGACCTTTCGGTCCGACTGTAGCTAGCAGCCAGGTGCGGGGTAGTCAATCCCATATAGATCTATACACTCAAGTCACGTTCTCCCTCCATGAGATTCTGGTTACAGGGGTAGTCCTACACTCTCGTATCTAGGGGGAGTGTTACCAAGGACGCGTCTCCAATCTTAAGATTAATGAATTTTAAAAGTAGTCCCTCACTCTCGAATCTAGGGGGAGTGTTACCAAGGACATTTTAAAATTAATAATATGGAAAACTCTGTTTATTAGTCCTTCACTCTCGTATCTAGGGGGAGTGTTACCAAGGACGTGTCTACAGTTCTAAGTTTAATGATATTAGTCCTTCACTCTCGTATCTAGGGGGAGTGTTATCAAGGATGTTTTTAAAGTTCTAAGGTTCATGCTTTTAACAATAATGATAAGGAAAATCGATTTGTGAAATATAAAATACAACATTTTATAATGAGTTTCACAAATAGTTTGACAATTTACTCTGCAAGTTGAACAGTTGGTTAATACGGTTTTCAGTGTTAAAAGCATACGAAATATGAAACATTTGAAATGAAATCATAAGTTTGAGTACAAGGTTTCCTTGTACTTTTGCTTGTATTCCCCCTGAAAACATTGAAAAAGAAGATTCATGATTCATGACTCATATGTTTTGGTGGTTGAACGTTAAGCATACAAAGTTGTAGACCCAAATCTAAGCCATACAAGGTGTTAGGGGCACTTTTACACCCTTAAATGGTGTTTATGGTCCATGAATGAGGGTTTACGGTCCAAGCATGTTCTTGGGCCGTAAACTAATGTTTACTCCTCAAATGGTAAGATTTTGGTGCTCTAAGTCCATTCATGCAAGCCCCTAAGTCATATCTAAGCACTAGAAGTGATTTGGAAGGGTTTTGGGGGCTCCAAAACCCCATTTATAGGTGTTCACAGTTTGGGGATGTTCCTGGACCGTAAACACAAGTTTTTGATGCATTTGGATGGTTTAAACATGAATTTGAATTATAAACAAGCTTAGTAACAAGCTTGGATAGATTACTTACCAATTTGAAGCTTGAAAGGGGTGTTTTTTGGATCAAACTCGAGTTTTAGAGAGAGAGAGTAGAGAGAGAAAGTTACGAGGTGGTGGTAAAAAGCTAAATTGAATTTCACTCATCCTTTATATAAGTATTGAGTTTGTGCCCCGGTGGAAATCTACCCGATACCGACGTTAAACGGGGTTTATGGTCGTACCCGATTTAATTGTCCTAATTAAAAAACATCCAAATAAAAATTTGGGATGTTTTAACGTGTTTTTAAATGGGTTTGGACACTCATGAGATCATAATAAAGGTCTCAATTTAATTTACTTAACCCAAAAGTTAACGGAAAAATTTGGAATACAAATAGTTTTATTTAACGGGAACGGTTTACAATGACGGAATAAATTATGGGTTGTCGCATAAACATTGCATACAAAACTATCACTTTAATGCAGACTTAGTTGAGAATTCGTGAGATGATTACATCTTCAATGCTACCTTTTTGTTAAAAGGTACTACCTAAAGTCCTGTCTATTATAATCAAAGTCTCCCGTTTGGAGAGTGTGTCAAATGTGTATAGATCTATATGGGAAGTCATGATCCCGCACCATGACTGTTAGCTACAGTCCTTTGGGTGACAATTTGTCATAAACGTTTCGACGCCTGAAGATCGTCGCCACAAGCATATTAATTTTAGTATGGTTATAAAACTCACCGGATAGACAATTTTTAGGGTATTCTGCTTTTATGAATGGGTAGCTATTAAAACTATTCTTCATCTAACGAGTGCGATCTTCTTATAGCTTTATTATATAAAACTATGCCTTAACCTTTTATGCATGTTAGTTGCTTGCGATTTTCGGTCTTGGACATTAAAGACTGCCAGTTACTTTACGAAAATAAGGGATTTTCCTGTATCCAAAACAATCAACTAATAGGAAAATAAGGGATTTTCCTGGTACAACTATTTACAATTCACGACGCGAACGTTCATATGCATTTCATACTTTGTATAAGAAAAT
This sequence comes from Lactuca sativa, assembly GCF_002870075.4. Lineage (NCBI taxonomy): Eukaryota > Viridiplantae > Streptophyta > Magnoliopsida > Asterales > Asteraceae > Lactuca > Lactuca sativa. Next base: position 86,551,826 of record NC_056627.2, on the reverse strand, counting down.
AAGGGATTTGCTTGTAAAATGCACGAACTTTGGAATGGCATACATTTTCACAAAACCGCTTATGAACTCACCAACTTAATTGTTCACACTTTCTCTTTCAAATAACTTGTGATCTCAGGGAACCACTAAGCATGTTTGGAAATCAACTTTTGGGGATTAACGCTCTGACGTTAATTACTTCTTTTGAAAGATGTTTATGTATTTATCTTTTGAAACATGTAACAAATACAATTATGTAAACATTTTTGAAACTTTTTATATATATGATGGTGTGTACTTTCCTTACTATGAACTGTTATGATACTGAATATGACATCCTCTGCTCCCGAACGTTTCCGCCGTTCTGGTTTGGGGCTGTGACAACTAAAATCATAGATCTGTTATCTTAGTGATAGGATCGTTTATGTATAATACATATGTTTTGTGTATGAGTCCCTGATGTATAGGGATCTCATTCTAGGATAGTCTCTACCCTATTATATAAGTTACACTAGGGTTGCATGTTAAATTACGTCGCTTTTTGCATTCTCTCTTTGTGAGAATACTTAATTAAAATTTTCTTTCGATTATTCTTTTTTGATTATTGTATTAGAGCGAGTAACGAGGGTTCGATCTCTCATGGAGAAATTTCTGAGGGGGGGGGGGGGATTGTTGGGGGTCAGAAATGGCATCCACCAAGTCCTCGCACGATGGCCTGGAGTGCCGGAATCGAATGCTTTGTTCTGGAGGACTGAATGCGCTATATGGGTAAGGTTGCGCCCTTTCTAACACCAATTGCTTTTAGATCAACCGGTAGCACTGTTGCTCAACAATTGGTATCATGAACCTGAGGAGATCTTTCCTATGAAAAATCCGATGATGATTCATCTTTGAAATCTCTACGAGGAATTCATGAAATTGTTTGATGAACTAGAAAAGGTGATATCTTTATAATCTAAAGCAAAAAATGATTGAGATAATGAACTGAAGAAGATCATTGATGATGAAATGATATTCCAATCCAGGGGGAGCATCTGATTCCAAACGAAGTGCCACATGCAACATTCTAGGGGGAGAATGAGAGCGAATATAATGACTCAGATGCTCAGTCGAAATTCATATATGTAAATGTAGAATTGGATCTATCTTATAATCCGAACTACCCTACATTAGGTAAATGGACAAAATATCATCCTAAATCACAAGTGATTGACACAGCTTCTTCCGGTGTTCTTACTAGAGCTGAACAATAAGCGAATAAGAGTACATTATTTTCCAAAAATGGAATTTTGCAATTTTAGGTCGTTCATTTCTAAGATTTATCCAAAAAAAACAGTTAAGATTGTTCTCGATCATTCTTATTGGATGCAAGCAATGTAGGAAGAGCTCAACGAGTTTGAGCGTAATAAAGTTTGGAGACTAATTCCAACTCTAAAGGATGCATCGGTTGTAGGTTTAAAATGGGTATTTTGCAACAAGATTGACAAAGAAGGCAACGTAATTAGAAACAAAGATTGATTAGTTGCGAAGGGATACTTCCAAGAGGAAGGCATAAACTATGAAGAAACATTCGCACCAGTTGCAAGGCTAGAGTCGGTTCACATTTTTCTTGTCTATATACCTCACAAAAATTTCGAAGTCTATCAAATGTAGGTGATGTGTGCGTTTCTTAATGGTGAATTAGAAGAGACGGTTTACGTGGAGCAGTCACCGGGTTTCGTAAATAAGAAGTATCGAAATCACTGTTATATTTTCTATAAGGATGTGTACGGTTTGGAACAAGCACCACGTGCATGGTATGAAACCCTTACCCGTTTCTTAAAGCAATCATATATTCCCATATATAATTTTCTCTATTTCTTTATCTTTGGCACACTCTTGGATGAAAATCCTTGTAATTTTTCAGAAGTCTAGTTTTTTATTCCGAATGATTACATTCTATTCTGAGAACGGGTATTGTTACGAATGTGCAGAACTAAAAAAGGCGGTATAAAATTGATAAGGTTTTGAAAAAGGTGCATAATCTTTTCAAATCCCTGACATTACACGTGGTCAGTTGTAATGTCACTTGACACCTCCAATAGTCACGTCTATCAAGGCTACTTTATTGGGATACATAAACGTCAAACATGGTTTTCTCTCTCCACCAATGATGTATGAAAGGGCTACTCAATGATTTATTTTATCACCACTTTCAAAAATCTATCAATATAAAACCCTTTTCTCTATGCATTGTTCATCACCGTCTCCAACTGCTTCCGTGGCCGCTTCGTTTGAAACCACTTCTCATGCCTGTCAAATTGCATCAACATTCATGCTCAACATCAAACCTAATCAGAACTGGTCCTTAGATATGAACTCTTCTTGATACACTAAAGGTCTCAAACCATTGATCGAGTGTTTAAGCTATTCTCCTCTTTATCAAGCATTAACTTTGGGGGAATATGTGCCCTTAGTTCATCTCCCGAAGGCATATTCATCTACAAACCACAACCCTAATGACAGAGTTATTACTTTTGAGATTGACTCTTACAAAACCTCCATCTCGAAGACCCAATTCTTCATCATGCTAGGGCTTACTTCAACTGAGGTTCCTGTTGATCCTAAGTCGATTTCATCAACCGCCACCATCAAGAGGCTTTTCCAGATGGGATATCTTGGTGAGATCACTCTTCTGTCAAAGTTTAAGAAACCTAACCTTCTACCAATGTGGAATGGTCTCTTCTCTCTACTTTTCAAGATTTATTGAGAATGAGTTACTGGGTCAAACAGTGCTAGCAAACTGTTATGTACGATAATCTATGGCCTCTACACTGGGATTAACCTTGATTATGGTTCAATCCTCTCGGCTTTACTAGTTCATAGCACTCTCTCTCCAACGATACACTTTCAAATTTAATGCACTCGTTTTTGGTCGATTGTTGTTAAATGTGCTCTGGTTCGTCTTCAGATTGAAGCTCCAGATGACTCCGTGCTTGCTGCGATTCCGAGCTTCCATACTTAAAATTTCATTGTATTGGATCCTATGAAGTTCGACTTTGTTGGTTCTCTTCTGGAGGCTATGCTAAAATCCTTTCCTACAAAAGATGTTGTTAATAATGAGTATTAGAAGAAGCCTAATTCAAGATTTTTCTCTATGCCTGATGATCTACGAAAGGCAATTAATGAGGCTAGAAAACCAAAGAAGGGAGTAAATCTTAAAGGCAAGACAGGACCCTCCGAACCTACTGCTACTCCAAAGAAGAAGGTTAGGAAATCTGCTCAGAAGCCTAGGTCTTCGACTCCAGTTCAATAAGCTTCCGAGTCTCGCACCCATTCAGATTTACAAGAGCGAGACCTAGTTCGAAACGAAGCGGTAGATATTGCAACAACTTCGAAATCCATGGTCTCGGAGCCCATTCCGACTCAGTTTACTTCGAAGGTATCATCTCCAATTCCCACTTCAATTCCTTTAACAAAATATTACTTCATGTTCCTTCTCCTACTGCTACTTCTACACCTATCACCATAGCTCCTTGTCCCAATGTATCTATTGGTATTTTGTAACCACAAATCTATGTTGCTCAATCTACTCCAATGTTCAACAAAAACAAGTACCATAAGTTCACCTCAAGTGACTATCAACATATCTGATACGGGAGCATGTGCTTTTGGTGTTACTATTGCTTTCAGTTCTTCTCCTGTCTCGCCCTTAAGGGTTGATGATCCTGATACAATCTTTGGTCATGATGGTGATGACGTTCAAGATTTCCACTACAGCCCATTCACTTTTTATCAGGAGAATGATGAGGATGATGCACCCATGAAGAAAGGGCGGTTCAAGGCCCTCAATCAAAAATTGGATAGTTTGCTCGAGTCGTCCAAATCTCCATCTAACACTAAGTATTCCTTTGACGCTCACAAAGCATCAATTGAGACTCGTACCAAGGAACATGCCAAAAGCCTTGATGCATATACCAAAGTTGTTGCAAACTTTGATATGATAGTTCGTGAAACGACCAAAAAAGTCGAAAAACTATTTGCTGATGTTACTCAATTTATGGAGGGTTTTCAGAGTTCCTATGATAATAACACAACAGCTGTGAACAAGGTGATTACAAGTCTTGGCTCCACTCTTCAAATAGATAACAAGCCTTGTCCAAAATTCGTTTAGACTTGAAAGTGGATAATCATGAGATGAGTGCCTCCATCATTTCAATGATTGAGAAGCTACATGCAGATCTTGCTATGGAGAGTAAGATCATGGATAAACTCATTGTGAAGACTGAAAAGGTGAAGGTTCTTTCAGTACAACTTGCAGATGCCAACCAGCAGCTTGATGCTTTATAGTCTGAAAAGGTTGTTCTCAAAAGCAATGGTGCAAATGTCAACCTTTTCTTGCAAAATCTCGTAGAGACTCATGACTCGTTGCTCATAGTCTTGGTTCACCAACATGTTGTTGACAAACTCCAACCAGTATTCTCCATGCTTAATCGTATCGAGGGTGTTTCAGAATTTGCTTCTCTTCCAAAACAAGGGGGAGTAGCTACGAAGGCATTTGATGAAGAACCCAAGTAAATAGCTGGTGATGATTCATATGAATTCTAACAAGGGTCAGTAGAGCCAAAAATAATATCATCAACATAAATTTGAACAAGCATTAGATAATTCCCAACTTTCATTCGAAAATAAAGTGGGGCCAACTGATCCTTGTTTAAATTTTGATTGTTTTAAGAAATTGGTAAGAGTTGCATACCAGTCTCTTGGTGTTTGTTTTACCCCTTAAACAACTTTCTCTAAGATACAACAATGATCAGGATATTCTTTATTAACAAAACCTGGAGGTTGTTCTACGTAAATTGTTTCTTGAAGTTCTCCATTGAGAAAAGCACATTTGACATCCATTTGATATATACATCAAAATCCTTGTGAGATGCATAGGCTAAAAATATTCGAACAGCCTCGAGTGTTGCGACTGGGGCAATGGTTTCTTCATAATCGATACCTTCTTGTTGTAAATAGCATTTAACTACAAGCGTAACTTTATTTCGAACAATTTTTCCATCTTTGTCGGTTTTTTTTTAAAAATCCATCTTAAACCAAGAATTGAAACATCTTCAAGCTTAGGAATTAATATCCAAAGCTTGTTTCTTTCGAACTCAACAAGTTCAGATTGAATAGCAACAACCCAATTTGAGTGTTCCATTGCAACCTTAACTATCTTAGGCTCTATTTTCGAAATAAAAACATTAAACATGCAAAAACTCTTGATGTGAATTAAGTAACCTCATTCTTTGCACGAATTTCAGCTCTTGTCAATACTCCATCTTATAAATTTCCAATGACTTGTTCTTTTGGATGATTTCTCGTCCATTTTTCCAGTGGTGGATATAACAATGATTAGGATATTCTATATTTACAAACCTGGTGTTTGTTCAACGTAAATTGTTTCTTCAAGTTCGCCATTGAGAAAAGCAAATTTGACATCCATTTGATATATACATCAAAATCCTTCTGAGCTGCATAGGCTAAAAGTATTCGAACAGCCTCGAGTCTTAAACCAACAATTGAAACATCTTTAGGTTTAGGAATTAATATCCAAACCATGTTTCTTTCGAATTTAGCAAGTTCAGATTGCATAGCAACAACCCAATCTGAGTGTTCCATTGCAACCTTAACTGTCTTAGGCTCTATTTTCAAAATAAAAACATTAAACTTGCAAAACTCTTGATGAGCATTAAGTAATCTCATTCTTTGCACGAATTTGAGCTCTTGTCAATACTCCATCTTGTAGATTTCCAATGACTTGTTCATTTGGATGATTTCTTGTCCATTTTTCCAGTGGTGGATATGCTGGATCAAAATCCAATGGTGCATCTTCATACATTTCATCATTTTCTGAACCTGCAACATAAACATTATTAGTTGAATCAAGAAAAGTTTCATTTTTATTCACATTCGACATATTTGTATCAATATGCTCCCCCTCGACATCTCTATTCATTCTCCTATTCTCCCCCTCGAAAGAATGCTCCCCCTCAACTTGAGAAGATGAATGCAAGTGATCCCCCTCCATTTGATCATTTAGCATACTATCATCAATTCTAGAAGAATTCGATGCTGAGTTTAAATCTGAATTTTCTTGTGTTGATGTCGAATTTTTAGAATGGTTTGATGCTTCAGGTATTTGTTTGTCCCCGACATTAACTTCAGCATCAACAGCCCTATCAGGAACACAAAATATTAACTCGTAATCAAAATCTGTCGAATTAACATTTGCATATTAATCATTTGATTCATTAATAATTGGATGTTGTTCAAAGCATTTCTCAACTATTTTAACGTAATAATCATCAAACGTGAGATTAAATGTTTCTTCCACTTTTTTCGTTCATTTATTCAATACACTATATGCAACCAATTTATGTGAATATCCCAAGAATATTCCTTCATCAGACTTAGATTGAAATTTCGAAAGATTATCCTTGAGATTGATAATAAAACACCTGCAACCAAAAACATGAAAGAATTTGGCATTAGCTTTTCGGTTATTGATAATTTCATATTGAGTAATATTGAAATGACGATGAATTAACGATCGATTTTGAGTAAAACATGTTGTAGAAACTACTTCGGCCCAAAGATATTGAGGAATATTCGCATATGTCAGCATCGTTCTTGCCACTTCACAAAGAGAACGATTTCTTCTTTCAACTACACCTTTTTGTTGTGGTGTATATGGTGAAGAAAATTTTTGCGAAATTCATTTATCTGTTAAGAACGAATCCAGAATATTGTTCTTAAATTCATATCCATTATTACTCTTGATTTTTCGGACGTTCTTTCTTAATCTTGTTTCTATTTGCTTGATGAAGTCAATCATTGTTTGAGCTACTTCAGATTTTAACCTGACAAAATAAACCCAAGTTAATCGTGTAAAATCATCAACAATGACTAAAATGTACCATTTCTTGTTGAGTGTTTCAACAGTTGATGGTCCACATAAGTCAATATGAAGAAGTTCCAACGGTTCAAGAATGTTCAAAGTTTCATGTGATGCGAGCAACCACTATCAATATACCATTTTTCGTCATATTGCTCGACACATAAAACCTGCAATTAATGGAAAAATTTAGGTACCCAAGATTGTTTGGTTCCTTGGTTATTAGTTTGAAAAAACAGAGTGTAAAATTGAACTTAAGACCCAATTTCGAACTTTTGATTTGAAAGTATCAATTAAGTCCACATCATGAGTTAAAGACATAGAAACATAAACTTTTGAAGATTTAGGATTGTCACTGACATTCTCCTTTTTCTTCTCAGATAGATTCTCAAAATTCTTCACTTTCGGAATTGGTCGCCAAGTTTGAACAAACGGATTATATTCTTTTGATGAAGAACTTCCACTTGAAGATTCATTCAAATATTTTTCATAGGCATCTTTGATTTGTTGTTCAGAAAATTTTCTAGATTGGTAGATTTTTCCTTTGCCTTCAAGCCAATGATCTAAGTTGTTCATATCTGAATGACCATTTATGTATGAAACTTTCGAAGGTGGTTTTATAGATGGATTTGGAATGTTTGGTTTTGTGGAGTGAATTTTTTTACATTTGGTTTTGTTTGAACATTTTCAAACTTTCGATTTGCAACATTTGAGTGAAAACCTGTTTTCTAAGAAAATTGATTTTGAAAACTCGATGATTGTTGTGTAAAAGAATTTTGTTTTGAAAAATGATTTTATGAAAACCTTTGTTGATTGTGGGTTCTAAAAGTCCTTGATGATTGAGATGTAGGAAACTTCTTTGTGTGATCATGTTGATTAAGATTCTGAGACAAAGATTTGGTTGTTTGTGATTTGAATTTCATAGAATTTTCTGGTGGTAATGATTGAGACAAAGACTTTTGTGTTTGAGCAGGATTTTTCTTAATATCTGAATTTGTTGAAAACATTGTCTTACCAGATGTAGACATTATCTTTTCAGCCTTTTTCTTTGTCATATCATTTGGTTTCTTACGATTATCCACAACTTGCCAAAAAAAATTATTTCTTGCTTTTCTTTTCTAAATACCATTTTCTTTCAAAAAAAATTCAATTAGTTCCTTAAAATCTTGCGAATTGATTTTAAGAATTTTATTTGTCTCAACAACATTCTGTTTTGAAACTTCTTTTGTAATTTGTTGTTTTTCAACCTATTTTCGTTGTGGTTTTTGCATTTGAAAAATGTACGAAATCTTTGTGATATTATTTTCGACAATTCTTTAATTTGAAAAGAATCCTTCATCTGATGTTTTCTTGTTATCTTCTTCAACCATCTTGTTAAATTCCAATTTAATGTTCTTAATATTCCCAAAAGCGACAAACACTTGATTAGGAAAGATGATATCATCTGTGCACTTGAAATTTGGATACACAACCGTATTTGTTTCTAGATAATGAGCACTTTTTCAGTCATCACTTTGTCGAAATTTTCAGTATCTATATACACTTGATCAACAACAATTCGAGGAATGATTGTTTCTTTCGAAACATTCTTTTCTGACTTTGAATTTTTTGAAACCTCATCCTCATCCTCATCATCACTACTATCAGTTTGACTATCTCTGACACTCACATGGTCAACATCATAAACTTTCGAAGTAGAGGGTTTGTCAATGTCAATCTTAACCATTGAATCATTACATATTTCTTTGCCTTTAGACTTAGATGTGACATTAATGACAGACATCTGAGAACAGTCAACACTTTCCTCTTCCTCAATTTCACTGATTTCGCTAAAACTATCAGAATTATCTTCGATATTAGTGAAATTAGAATGACAGTTAGATTTCAAATTCTCATTTCTTTTAAAAAAATTTAGTTGTTCACTTTTGGTCAATGTGTCATTCACAATCTCAACAAGTTCATCAGCATCAAGATATTCATCTATTTTAACAATACCATAAACAAATCGATTATCAAGAACTCTGTCAAATTCTGCTATGGTTTTTTCACAGTCATAAGATATGCTATCAAACTTTTCTTTTTTAAAAGCTAGAAAAGGTAATAACTTCCTATGTTCTTTGCTTATATCAGATGAATGATGCAATTCAGTTAATTTTGCATATAGACGTTTAGCAGAATTACAATAGATGTTCCTTTGTGCTAATAACATCCTTACAACATTGTCCAAATTTTACCTATCACAACTAATATTTTTCAATTGAAGTTCTAGATACTCAACCCTTCTTATTTTCGAATCCAACAACTTTTGAGTCTCTAGCAATTGTATATTATATTTCTTAGCCTCATTACTAGTAGACACAATAAGAGTATCGAAATAAGCAATAGTATCATCTAAAGTAGTTATCTCAGAATCATATGCTTGTAAAGGAATATTAAAATATTGAAGAATAGAATGTACCTTGGTAGTCATTGGTGATTTATCTCCACTCTTGGTGATGAAACTCATGGGTTTTGAGCATTCTAACACTCCTATGGTGTACATGCAACCGTAGAAACCTTGGATCTATGTTTGACTAAGATACATGGAAATAATTATTTTTCCAAGGTTCTTATCCTATCTAGCATGGCATGGGGAACTTGAATCGAATAAAGATAGTAGAATTACTTACCTTGTAGTTGTAGTTGATAGCTTGGAGTTTTAGAGCCTAGCACCAATAGTGTGGATGCCTCAAATGGAAATCACAAATCACCACAAACTTTGGAACCTTGAGAGAATAATCACAACTATCTTGAAATCGACCCTCTTACTTTACTCACCACAACTAGTGTGATTTCAAGAACCAAAGCCTCTTTATATAGTGTGGTGGATTAGGGTTACATCCATGTAAACCCTAATACCCATGCCTCTTCATTTCCATGAGATCCATGGGTTAAAGCTCCATGGAGTATCCATGGACTTTCCATGCAAGCCTAGCCCATCGAGTTACCAATGTGTTTTCGTATAATCAATGCATAACCAAATCATAGGCAACAAATCATATCTCTAGGCTTGAAGACTTATATGATATTACCGTCTCACGATCACTCGAGATAAATTCCATGAAGTGATACAAGTGAGTGTGGGTTGAATCCAATACTCAAAACTTATGAGCACTCATGAGTGTTGTAGTCCCGGTTTGTCTAACATCTTAGACCTCTACAAGCCAACCCATGATAGTCTTGATTCATATCTACTTCCAACATATGATCGACTATGGAGAGTTTGAATAAGAAGATATAAACCATAACATATTTATTCTGGAAGTCAAAACATGCAAAAAGAAATAATAGTAAACGATTAACAAGTGATAGCAACACTTTACACATAAATAACAACTTTTATTTATCATCAAATGTCAATTACATTTGCATGGTTACTTCACACCTCGTTTTGTGATCCTCGGCATCCCAGTCACAAAACTTGGAGGGCACACTCGAGATTGAAACATGCCTTTGAAAAGTTCAATGAATCTCAAAGATCTAGGAGTTTCAAAACCAATTAAAACCTAATAATACATTTCGTTTATCTTGGTGGAAATTGGTGAATCGTCATTCACCTACCTTCAAATATTTTATAGCTTGGATTACGGCATCCCTCTTCTAAGTTATAAAATAGTTTGTTGGGTCCTAGCCTTAATTTTTCATATTTGTTACGTCATTCACCTACCTTCAAATAACAACTTTTCAAGAACTTGTGGGTTAGGGAGAATAATTGGAGGAGGTGAAAGAAGTATGATATCCATGGGACATCATCTTCATTTAGGAAACCTTGTTTCAAGAGATTTGGGAAGATCATAGGTGTCTACTACAGACATCTTTTGGGAGATATTCAAGATAGTTGATTTAAAGTCCTTAATATGACACCCAATATAAATAATTAAGGCTAGGACCCAACAAACTATTTTATAACTTAGAAGAGGGATGCCGTAATCCAAGCTATAAAATATTTGAAGGTAGGTGAATGACGATTCACCAATTTCCACCAAGATAAATGAAATGTATTATTAGGTTTTAATTGGTTTTGAAACTCCTAGATCTTTGAGATTCATTGAACTTTTCAAAGGCATGTTTCAATCTCGAGTGTGCCCTCCAAGTTTTGTGACTGGGATGCCGAGGATCACAAAACGAGGTGTGAAGTAACCATGCAAATCACTTGGTACCCTTAATAAATTACCCCTCAATCGATGTGCCGGTTAACCACACACGCTCCATCGATACTATGATAAATATTAAGTCACCCTTTACCTACCTTGTTAAGTCCAAGTTAGTGTGCCGGTTAACCACACACGCTCCACTAACGACTTAGACAAAGTGTAAAGTGTAATTTCATGGATTAGCACCTTATTCACATTTTTCCTAAGTAACTAAGATTGGGTATTATTAAGAGTTTAGTTACTTAGTATTATCATTAATACTTTTAATGAAGGGAGAATTATAGTCTTGTCAAACCCGTTCGGCTAACGACCCTCCACCAGTCAAGCAAGCGGTGGGTGAGAGTGGACACCCATTAAGTTGCCATTTTATAGGCAACAACCTTATACCCACCTTATAGACCGGCTTCGTGAATGAGGCGTACTAGCGGTAAGACTGACTTTACTCTTATACATATATATATTATTAACTTATAATATTATAAAGTATAAGGGTTGAATTTTAACTTTTAAAATTCTAAGGGCTAACTTGGAATTAAATTATTCATAAGTGAAAACTTTACAAATTCCAAAACTTGAGGGCAAGTTTTGAAACTATTCAAAACTTTTCATTTCTTGTAACTTATGAGTTTAATAGAGTAATAAAATGAGGACTTTTCATTTTTCTAACTCTTGTGTTCTTTTAATGGTTTTTTTTAATCCAAGAGACTTTTGGTTTTCCATAACTTGAGGACAAGTTATGGACTCCATTAAAACACATTATGATCAAGAATTAAACTACCATATAGGTTACAAATAATTCCTATGATCATCTAAACTTCATAAGAACAAGAACATGAATATGAACACTTTCAAGAATCAAAATCACATTAAACTTTGTAATTTTGATAACTAGTTGTTGTAAATGAATTAGCAAAAACATTACACCAGCTAAAACAAGTTTTCAAGTACCAAAACAGTTTAGGTTAATGTTTCCAATCCATTTCCAGCAACTAAAGTCGAAAATCTGCACTCTGTCGACCCTACTCGCCGAGTTGCATGAACCTACTCGCCGAGTAGGTTGAAGATACACATGAACTCGCCGAGTCCCCCCCATGGACTCGCCGAGTCCATTCGTCAGACAGCAAGTTTTCGACTTTTTTCAACTTTTAATTACAAGTATAAGAGAAAGCAAGCCTAGGCTCTGATACCACTGTTGGGTTATGGGCATTCTAACACTCCTAAGTGTACATGCAACCCTAAATACCTTGGATCTATGTTTTCTCTATTATACATGCAAATAAGAACTTCCAAGGTATTATCCTAATCTAACATACAAAACAATGACTATAGCAAGATAGAATACATACCTCTTTGGTGTAGAATGTCTTCATGAAGCTTGAGTGCCTAGTGCCCCAAGTGTGACACCTCAAATGGAATCACAATCATCAAAACACTTAGAATAACTTGAGAGAATTCTTACACTTCATGAAATCGGCTAGCCCTTTCTAGAATACTACTAGTGACTCTAGTGGCCGATTTTTCCTCAATAATAAGATGCTTATATAGTTATACAATTAGGGTAAATCCTAATTGTCATGACTTTCCATTTCCTTGGATCCATGGGTACAAATACACCATGGAGCATCCATGAACCATCCTATGGGTTTTAGCCCAACTTGATTATCCATTGAGCATTAGCCCACTATACAAGTATGGATGATTTACACAACCAACCCATATATTTAATTAGTCTTCTTTTGATCACTTAATTAATCCTAGATTAATTCTTGATCAATACTAATTAAATAATCTTATCATTCTTATTATTAATATACTAGAACTTATAATATATTAATAACCATAAGTGTCTTATTTCTCTCATCCAAGTGCATGATGGTATGCAACCCAAATGGACCATGCCGGGTCGGGTCAAGTCTTACCAATTATAGTTATGGACTTAGACATTAATCCAACAATATTATGATGTTCTTAATCTACAAAGTACTAGTTAGAGGACATAGCTTTTGATGTAGCTTGATGTCTTCAAGCTTTAAGAGCTTAGCCCCAATAGTGTGGAAGCCACAAATGGAATCACAAATCACCAAAACACCTTGGAAGACTTTAGAGAATATGGATACTTGGTTCTCTCTAGTGAAATTGGCTAGCCCTTCTTTAGTGTATCCACACTAGTACCAATTTCACCAACCAAAGACATCTTTATATAGTATGGAGGATTAGGGTTAAACCCTAATACCCATGACCTTTCATTTCCTAGGATCCATGGGTTAAACACTCCATGGACTATCCATGAAAGCTTAGCCCAACCTAAATGAACTTGGCCCATTCCATATATATAAGAGTCCATATTTAATTAGTTCCTTTTGATCACTTAATTAATTATAAATTAATTCTTGATCAATACTAATTAAATAATATGATTCCATATTAATATATTAGAACTTATAATATATTAATATTAATCATAAACATACTATTCTCAAAAGAGTATCCATATAAATTGTGTCGGTGAAGTGCAACCCAAATGGACCATGCCGGGTCGGGTCAAGTACATACCAAATATAGTTATGGACTTAGACATTAATCCAACAGTGTCCCACTTGGATAAGTCTAAAACCATTATTGTGTATGACTTCAAACCTAACTGGCAATCGTAGCTCTTAAAGCTGCTGTCGAACTCTGATCTTGTCAACGAACTTGTCCATTAGATAAGGGATCATATATTCCTCCATTCTAGATATCATATGGACCGAGACATGGATTATAATCATTCTCTCTGTCCATTTGTTGTTTCCTGATTTCCGATTTATGACAACTGACTAATTGAACAAATCAAATCAGTCCTGGCCCGGCCGAGCACTTCCATTTGTCATCATCAAATCATCGAGGGGCCCAAAGATATCGCTTTTATCCCGAAGGTAAAAGGAATGGATAAACTTCGACTCATATGGCTTGTTCTACTACTTGTTGAATCATACACAAAGGCACGTTTTATAGCACCGAGTTACCAAATGCGTTTTCGTGCAATCAATGTACTATCAACTCATAGTAACAACTCATATCTCTAGGTTTGAAGAATATAAGATATTATCGTCTCATGATCACTCGTGATAAAATCCATGAAGTGATTCCAATGAGCGCGGGTTGAATCCAATACTCAGAACTTATGAGCACTCATGAGTGTTGTAGCCCTTTATCCAACACCTTAGACCTCTACAAGCCAACCCATGACAATCTTAATTCATATCTACTTCCAACATATGACCGACTGTGGATGTTTGAATAACTTAGTCATTCAGGAAGAATAACCCAGTTTATTCGGGAAGTCAAAACATGCAAAATAAAACACAATAATAATTGAATCTAATATGGTATCAACCCTTTGAACATAAATAAAACACCTTTTATTTATCACCATATGATTACACATTATTCATTGTATACTGTTTCAGCTATCAACTTTATTCTTGAATTTAAAACAATAGTTGTCCCATGCTCCAAGCATGCACACTATGTTTTCTAAACACTAGTCATGCCATACACCAAGTATGCATACTATGTTTGTCTATGATCTTTACTTTGTGAACTAGATCAATTGAACATAACTTCAATGATTCTCTTTTCACACTCCCAAATCCTTACTGCAAATGCAAGAATTCCAAATTCATGCCATTTACAGAAATCTGTTAGATTCTAAACTTATATGCATTGATCCTCTTGTAACGATTATGCACAAAGTCACAAAGACTTGGCAACAATCATTACAGAGTATTCCAAAGGAGATCAACTCCTTGGAAATATCCTTCTTGCATTAAGTTTCCTTAATCTTACACAGATTGAAAATTCTAACTTTGAAACATTTCCAGATTCCATTTTGACTATCACTTCTGAACAAGAGTTTCCTCCTTACAGATTATGTCAATATGGTCCTTCCAGAATTATCACTATACTTCCAATTGTCCTTGAGTAACCAATCTTTGGTAAACCTTAGATTGTCCTCGACTTGTTTAATCCTTTTAGTCATATCCAGTTCTAAACCTTTTCCCTTCTTAATGCCCCAGGCATTTGGAAAATTTTAGAACGGATGAATATAGCACATGTAATCGATCCTATATCCGAAGCATATGGGACACGATTGATGATGTCTTACATAAAGACTAAACCAGTCTTTTGCTATAATATTTCCATTTCAATTTGCCAAGTTCTCATAATTCAGATTATGAAAAGGGATGCCGTAATCATAATCGAATTTTAGAACGCAAATAATGGACCCATATACAGAATTTCCTTATGTTGAGCCATCCCAATTGAAACTTTTGTTTTCTATAATTAACATTGCTAACTTGCAATACTTATCATAATTATCATGCTCCCACTAACATGATGATTATTAGAATAACACTTATGCTCCCACTAGCTTTGACATGTACTCAGAAATCAGCTGGACAGTCTGAAATTTAGATTCATACACCCTTTCCGTAGATAGCTCACCTGTGTGTCTAAGCAATTTCAAGAACCATGAAAAGGGATACCGTAATCATGGTCTCAATTGCTTAGACATTTGCCATTTATCACAAGTCCATGTTAGTGTGCCGGTTAACCACACGCGCTCCACTAACGACTTTTGAAAATGCAAATAACACAATTGATATCTTCATAAAATCTACTTAGTGAAAGCGTTTCCTCACCATCATTTTCATGAATAGGAGAGAAACCTTATGACACTTAGATTTATATGGTGTATGAGTTCCTACCCATATGAATTTGTCAAACCATAATCACAAGACAAAGATAATGACAAATCCAAAACCATATGGATTGAACTCAATCTTAACTTCTTGCCACCTGGCAGCTCAAGGGCCTGCCATTGCTTCCAAGTTGTTATGCAACAAACTGAGAACTCTAAGAACTCATATGCAAAGCCAACTTTAACTGGAATGGGCACAGATATGTCAACACGATAGGTTATAAACCTCAAGTCGTGTGCTAGTGAAGAACTTCAGGTTTTATTCTTGATTATTTCTTGAGACTTTCAAGACCTTTAAGACTCCCACTGTCCTCTTGACATATAAGACTCCCTTGTCAAACATCCAAGAGATAGTGCGGATTCTAATCAAGAAAAACACTTTACCCAATTGGCCTAAGTTGGTCTTTGTTTTATCCAAAACATCACAACTTACCAATTTCAAATGTACAAGAGTAGAAAACTTTTACTCTTACATTTGACAAGTGTTTTAAACCTTCTTTAAGACATGTCACTCAAATGACAATCTTGGAGTATGACTCTAAGACTTGTATTGGAACGAAGTATGACTCATCTTCTTGATTTAACCATTTCAACAATTCAAGTTCCTCTTCTTAGTCATAAGAATGCACTAAGATTTCCTTAGAGAACTAATTTTGATATGGTTTCTTAATCATTAAGATGATCACAAAACTGATACTAAAGTACTCTCCCATCTTTTCAGATATGAGAAACTTTTATCCTTCTGCCTAATTTGATTCTTCTTATTCGCCCTGCCATACATTGGAACCTTTTCCAATGTCTCAGAGTTACACTTAAGCTTGTAAGTATAATCATATTTACTGAGCTTTAGTAAACTATGACGAATAGTCTTATCAATCTTTTGTGGTGGACTTAATCAGTGCACAAGAATGTGTACTTGATCCCTTAGTCCTTTACTTGACTCACACATCCATGTGGCCGAGTAATTAGTCTTAATTTTCCAAAACTTGAAAGTTCTCATTCATCATGCTATACAACTTGCATGATTCCAAGTTCCGGTCCAATTGAAACTTGGGTGATGAGAATCTTTCCTTATTTGGTAAATTTAGACATTACCACAAATGAAAGAATCAATTTCATACTTCCACTCTTGCTATTAATGGAATCTTATAAGCAACAAAAATTTCCACAGATGCCATTGTAAGGATATTTTAAAATAAATAAAATCAAAAATTTTCCTTTTATTTTAAAAACTTTGCGGAAGAACTTGTCCTTACAATCCATATGAAAACTTGTTGTTATCTATTCCTAAGCAATATCTCATAACTCCTAAGAAGTAGCTCAAGAATCCGATCTTCAAACTATGCGATAGAAATCCATCTACGCCATCAGATTCAGCATATTCTTTCTTTAAGTTTCTTCACTTTTCTTTGATTCTTAAAACATCACCATGTGACCCAGTCACATCATGTATCAGGAATCTCAGAATAGAAACTTAACAGAGTTAGATAGTGGTCTTTACCTGAAGTAGAGTCAAACTTATTGACTTTAACATCCTTAGGTAAATTTGGCAGCTTCGCAACCAATGCCCCTTCCCTTGGCAATATAAACATATGGACCCTTTGATAATGGTACACGAGACTATCACAGACTTAGCTTTTCTCTTTACCATTTGGTTAACCAAGTTGACTATGGCCGATCCCTTTCCATTGGGAAGAGAATGCTTTACTGGATATCCAATGTCATCATTGTCAATGTCCATAAAGTTTTAGGAAGTTGATCTTAGCAAATAGATAAGATCATTAAGGGTCTTGTCATAGTCTGTTTCATAGGTGTCCCAAAGGAACTCACTATGTGACTTAGAAAGTGATTGAACCACCAACTTTCTCAAGACTTTGACACCCAACTCTCCCGGCTTGTCAATATGTGACTACATCTCCAAGATGTGTTCACACCTAGACCTTGCCTTGCCAATAGGGCTTGAGTGACCTTAAACTTTTCAAGAACTTGTGGGTTGGGGAGAATAATTGGAGGAGGTGAAATAAGTATGATTTCCAAAGGACATCATCTTCATTTAGGAAACCTTGTTTCACTAGATTTGGGAAGATCATAGGTGTCTCTTATAGACATCTTTTGGGAGATATTCAAGATAGTTGATTTAAAGTCCTTAATATGACACCCAATATGAAATATTAAGGCTAGGACCCAACAAACTATTTTATAACTTAGAAGAGGTATGCCGTAATCCAAGCTATAAAATATTTGAAGGTAGGTGAATGACGATTCACCAATTTCCACCAAGATAAACGAAATGAATTATTAGGTTTTAATTGGTTTTGAAACTCCTAGATCTTTGAGATTCATTGAACTTTTCAAAGGCATGTTTCAATCTCGAGTGTGCCCTTCAGGTTTTGTGACTGGGATGCCGAGGATCACAAAACAAGGTGTGAAGTAACCATGCAAATCACTTGGTACCCTTAATAAATTACCCCTCAATCGATGTGCCGGTTAACCACACACGCTCCATCGATACTATGATAAATATTAAGTCACCCTTTACCTACCTTGTTAAGTCCAAGTTAGTGTGCCGGTTAACCACACACGCTCCACTAACGACTTAGACAAAGTGTAAAGTGTAATTTCATGGGTTAGCACCTTATTCACATTTTTCCTAAGTAACTAAGATTGCGTATTATTAAGAGTTTAGTTACTTAGTATTATCATTAATACTTTTAATGAAGGGAGAATTCTAGTCCTGTCAAACCCGTTCGGCTAACGACCCTCCACCAGTCAAGCAAGCGGTGGGTGAGAGTGGACACCCATTAAGTTGCCATTTTATAGGCAACAACCTTATACCCACCTTATAGACCGGCTTCGTGAATGAGGCGTACTAGCGGTAAGACTGACTTTACTCTTATACATATATATATTATTAACTTATAATATTATAAAGTATAAGGGTTGAATTTTAACTTTTAAAATTCTAAGGGCTAACTTGGAACTAAAGTATTCATAAGTGAAAACTTTACAAATTCCAAAACTTGAGGGCAAGTTTTGAAACTATTCAAAACTAATTAATTCCATAACTTATGTGTTTAAAGTAGTTTTAATCCAAAAACTCTTCAAGTTCCATAACTTGAGGACAAGTTATGGAAGACTTTAAACTAATAAAAGAATTAACTTTTCTTTATTTTATAACTTATGGAATTAATTAAGGTTACACCTTTTTTGTTATTTTATTTTATTTTATTAAATGAAGAGACTCTTGGTCCTCCATAACTTGAGGACAAGTTATGGAGTCATAAAACCATTTAATTAGAACTAGACTCTTCATTTTTGTAACCTTTGCCAATTTTTATGAGTTTTATGATTCTTAAATGTGACTTTTCATATAACTTGAGGACAAGTTACAAAAACACATTTTAGAATCAATTCTTAGATTAATTTGGATTAAAACCAACTATCACATAATTTTATTCATTAATCTAAATTCACTCATAAAACAAGGTAACACAAAAAACTTTTGGTGATCCATAACTTATTCTTAAGTTATGGAATCCTTTAAAACATTAACACCAAATTTTGTAACTCCAAAAAAACTTTGAATCAATTTTTTTTTTTTAAAACCTTTTCATATCCATAACTTATGGAGGTTTCAAAAAATAAAACTCTTTAGATCAAACTTTTAAAACTAATAAAATAATCATATTATTTTATCTTTTATTAAATTTGACCTAATTCAACTCATAAAGCAAATTATTCAAATTTTACAAATAATTAGTTTTTCACAAGAACAAGTAATTATCTTAAAATTTGACAAACTTCATGTTTTTTTTTCTTTTTTTTTTCAACTTTGAAAATAAAATATTTGCATCAATATAACAGAAAACAACCCGTGGCTCTGATACCACTGTTGGGTTTAGAGCATTCTAACACTCCTATGGTGTACATGCAACCCTATAAACCTTGGATCTATGTTTTCTCTATTATACATGCAAATAAGAACTTTCCAAGGCTTTAATCCTAACTAGCATATTATGATGTTCTTAAGCTACAAAGTACTAGTTAGAGGACATACCTTTTGATGTAGCTTGATGTCTTCAAGCTTTAAGAGCTTAGCCCCAATAGTGTGGGAGCCTCAAATGGAATCACAAATCACCAAAACACCTTGGAAGACTTTAGAGAATATGGATACTTGGTTCTCTCTAGTGAAATTGGCTAGCCCTTCTTTACTGTATCCACACTAGTACCAATTTCACCAACCAAAGACATCTTTATATAGTACGGAGGATTAGGGTTAAACCCTAATACCCATGACCTTTCATTTCCTAGGATCCATGGGTTAAACACTCCATGGACTATCCATGAAAGCTTAGCCCAACCTAAATGAACTTGGCCCATTCCATATATATAAGAGTCCATATTTAATTAGTTCCTTTTGATCACTTAATTAATTATAAATTAATTCTTGATCAATACTAATTAAATAATATGATTCCATATTAATATATTAGAACTTATAATATATTAATATTAATCATAAACATACTATTCTCAAAAGATTATCCATATAAATTGTGTCGGTGAAGTGCAACCCAAATGGACCATGCCGGGTCGGGTCAAGTACATACCAAATATAGTTATGGACTTAGACATTAATCCAACAGTTCCTTCACCACTTGACTGTTGAATTTCCTCAAGGTCAATTCGCCTCCCACTACCTCCTTGGCTCATGAATTCTCTCTCTCGGAAGAATCCTCTTCTTGCTACAAAGACGACATTATCATTGGGTCTGTAGAAGATGTAGCCAAAGGATTTATGTGGGTAGCCGATGAAAATACACCTTTCACTTCGGGGTTCGAGCTTATCCTGAGTCTCGCGTCTCATGAAAGCCTCGCAACCCCAAATCTTGATGTCGTCTAGATTGGGAACTTTTTCAGTTCACATCTCGTGAGGTGTTTTAGCAACCTTCTTTGTAGAGGCTAGATTAAGGATATGGACCGAGACATGGATTATAATCATTACTTGGGCCTCCCACTGACCCGGTGTCCTCGGTAGTACGGGCCCAATACTACCGACCACACCGCATCAATGTTCATCCCAAGTCCTCCTCCCCAAACTCCAGATAGTGAGTACTCTACTTCTGATACGCTCTATCTACCCGCATACTAGCAAAGCATCTCATATAAGCAACTTCCCTAGACTAAGGCATCACAAATCAGGCCACTCTAGTCCTATCATGAATACCTAGTCTTCTAGCATGCATAACAATTCATATCATATAATATTGTAAGGTATTTTGGGGATCTTTACCGTTCGGGCGCTGACTGATCGTACACACTGCTTCTTTCCTGCTTACCACAAAACCATTTACAAAAGTTTATGCCTTTATTTGAAAAGTTTCCTCAAATCCTCGGTTTGAGTTCAGTTACCCCCGAAGGTGCACCCGAATCCCTCAAACCAAGGCTCTGATACCAATTGTAACAACTCAAATTTTTCAAACAAATTTTTCATTTTTAAAACATAATTATTTCCATTAAAAACAAGGCATAAACAGTTCAATTATTCGGTCAATACAATTATTCAAACTCCCAAGATCATAAAACAATCTTCAGTGTGTATCGATCATGCCGGCGCCTTCCCACGGTCCTCACTAGTACCTGAAATACATGCACAACAACTGTAAGCATAAATGCTTAGTGAGTTCCCCAATATACAACTTACGCACATACGCCTTTCCAGGCCCGACCTTCCGGTCCATGTGTCTCAGGGGACTTCCGTCCCTGTTGGGTAAACCTTCCGGCCTTACCCACGCCGACCTTCCGGTCCATCACACATCATATCGCCTTCCGGCCCATAACATAATGCCTTCCGGCCCATAATATAATCGCCTTCCGGCCCATAACATACATAGCACATACAACAGATAGCTTGCCACATATAGCATACATATCACATATCATATCCGACCTTCCGGTCACACAATCAAACCCTTCCGGGTACAGTATAGTGAGAAGACTCACCTCGTAAATGCTGAAAACTAGCAACTCCTGAAATCACTCGTGCACAAACCAACGAGCTACAACCCTCCTATAACATTACATAACTCATTAGCACTCATATCATCTAAGTGTGACTATCCCTAAGAAGTCAGACTTAGGTCAACTCTGGTCAACGGTCAACGGTCAACTCGACTGGACTCGGCGAGTACCATGGCGACTCGGCGAGTCTAGTCGTCCTCACAAATTCCTGAATATTCCCTTTCTACTCGTCGAGTATCCCTCTTGACTCGACGAGGTCCTCGTGGAAGAATCGCGGGGCCACCCCGACTCTACTTGCCGAGTCTGATGAACAACTCGGCGAGTCCCAGTAAATCTTCAAGCTACTCGCCGAGTCTGAAGAACAACTCGGCGAGTCCATGCCATGCAGACGAGTAACTGCTTCCTGAGATAAGTCTCGTCCCGAAGTACACATGCATGGGACCTTCTGGACCTCTAAAGGTCCTAATACAAGATTATAGTCGTGGGGTAACAAGGCATTACTTCATCAATTCACTAAATGGGTTCTATAAACCCTAATTTCATAAATACATCAATATAGCAGAGCATACACGAATTCTTACCTGGATGATGTATTCTCTGTATTCCCAATCCTCAGAATGTGACCCCTTGCTGCTCTTTTAGCCAATCCTTCCTCTTCCTTGCACACCCACTCTTCTATAACCAACAATGGCCTAAGATCCTTGCTCCTGCTGCACTAATCGATTTAGGGTTCTTCTCAGAAGGCTAAAACGAACAATGACGGCCAATGGACCCCTTTTATACGTCCCAAACCTGAACGGTTAGGGTTTCCGCTAAACAGCGTCGACTCGCCGAGTCCATATCTGGACTCGTCGAGTCCAGTCGCGGACCCGCGACCAAGTCTGCGATCCTACTCGGCGAGACTAGGCTCCAACTCGCCGAGTCCCCTCTTAAATCACCCCAAAAACATAATTTTTAATAATACCTGAGATTCCGGGCTGTTACATAGTCTCTAAGGCATACCCCCAAAATGAGATTGGTAGCAAAGCTCGACTCATCATGGAACGAACCATGTCCAACAAGGTCTGATTGTGCCTCTCAGCTACACCATTCAACTGTGGTTTCCTAGGAGGTGTCAATTGTGAGATAATCCCACATTCCTTAAGATAGTCAAGGAACTCAGTACTAAGATACTCACCACCATGATCGGATTGAAGCATCTTAATGTTCCTGCCAAACTGATTCTCCACTTCTTTCTTAAACTCTTTGAATTTTTCAAAGGTTTCTGACTTATGCTTGATTAGGTGGACATATCCATATCTACTAAAATCATCAGTAAAAGTCACATAGAACCGATTAGCATCTCTTGTGGCGGCTCTGAAGGGTCCACACACATCTGTGTGTATGAGGTCCAACAGACCTTCACCCTTAGCACAAGTACCAGTAAAAGGTGACTTTGTCATTTTACCAAGAAAACAAGATTCACAACTATCATCTGACTTTAGGTCAAATGACTCCAAGACTCCATCCTTTTGGAGTTGGCCTATGCGTTTCTTGGTTACATGTCTAAGACGACAATGCCATAAAGATGCTTTATCTAAGCTAGTAGAAGATTCAATATACAATACATTATTTCCTAGATTATCTACAACAGATACAGTTTCATACACGCCATCACAAGGTAATGCTTTAAAATAAAGAACATTATTAAAGAAAGCATCAATACTACCATTATTATTATCAAAATAAAAGGTAAAACCTTGTTTATACAATGCATGAAAGGAAATAACATTTCTTGCCATTTCTGGCGAATAATAACACTTATTCAAATCTAATGTAAACCCACTATTTAGCACTAAGGAATAAACTCCTATCTTGGTGACAGGTGAAGCTTTCCTGTTTCCCATGACCAAGTTTATCTTTCCCTGCTCCACATTCTCACTTCTTCTTTTTCCCTCCAAATCACAACATATGTGAATACCACAACCTGTGTCAAGGACCCAAGACTTAGAATGAGGTGAGTTATTAGACAATATAGTGTATATACCTGCATGGTTGGGTTTTACTTTCCCATCCTTCAAATTTTGCTGGTACTTTGGGCAGTTTCGGTTCTAATGGGACTTTTCATGGCAATAGAAGCATTCAGCCTCATTAGGGTTAGCAGAAGGAGTGACAAAACCTTTCTTGTTTTTTCTTGAAGAGGAGCCTTCAAGGGTCTTACCCTTGGTAACCTTAGAAGGGTTCCTTCTCTTCTTCCCTTTTCCATGCCCAATTGCCAAGACATTGGACGCAGTTGGAGTCATGTGGAATTGATCATAACACGATGGTAAAGAGTGCAAAATGATGTCTATTTCTAACTCCTCGGGGAAGTTCACATTCAACTTCAGTAAACGGTCCACATACCTTTTCATTTTCTGCATGTGGCCCGTGATGGGTTCACCATCCTTCATTCGGGTTGTTATCATGGAGGAGATTATTTCATATCGCTCTTGACGAGCACTTTGATGGTAGCGGTCCATCAAGTCGTGGTGCATCTCAAAAGGATAATAGTCCTCATAGGACTTTTGGAGCTCGGCTGGCATGGTGGCCATCATGATGCATGCCACTTTTGTAGCATGTCTTTCATGTACCTCATATTCAGCAAGCTCTTCAGTAGTAGCAATTGGTTCGTGTACCTTTAACTCCTTGTCGAGAACATATTCTTTGTTCTCATATCGAGTGACCATCCTGATGTTTCTGATCCAATCAGTAAAGTTGGATCCATCAAAGATGACTCTCCCACAAAGATTCATGAGAGAGAAGGAGCTAGTAGGGTTAGAGCCAGAAGCATTGTTATTGGAAGACATCTGAAAAGAAAAGGGAATAGATTAGATTAGATTTAGAGATAGTCCTTAATAAAACACCCAAATGTAGTATGAAGGATAGGACCCAACACAATATTTTATAACTTAGAAGAGGGATGCCGTAATCTAAGCTATAAGATAATTGAAGGTAGGTGAATGACGATTCACCAATTTCCACCTTGAAAAATGAAATTTTTAATTAGGTTTTAATTGGTTTAGAAACTCCTAGATTCTTTGAGATTCATTGAACTTTCTTTAATGGAATGTTTCAATCTCGAGTGTGCCCTTCAAGTTTTGTGACTGGGATGCCGAGGATCACAAAACAAGGTGTGAAGTAACCATGCAAATTACTTGGCACCCTTAATGTATTACCCCTCAATCGATGTGTCGGTTAACCACACACGCTCCATCGATAATATGATAAACATTAAGTCACCCTTTACCTACCTTGTTAAGTTCATGTTAGTGTGCCCGTTAACCACACACACTCCACTAACGACTTAAACAAAGTGTAAAGTGTAATTTCATGGATTAGCACGTTATTCACATTTTCCTAAAATAACTAAGATTAGGAATTCAATAAAGTTTAGTTACTTTAGTATTAGCATTATACTTTTAATGAGAATTTATAAGTCCTTGTCCTACCCGTTCGGCTAACGACCCTCCACCGATCAAGGAAGCGGTGGGTGAGAGTGGACACCCATTAAGTTGCCATTTATAGGCAACAGCCTTATACCCCCCTTATAGTCTGACTTCGTGAATGAGGCATACTAGTGGTAAGACGAATTTGATCTTATACATATATATATATTATTAACTTATAATATTATAAAGTATAAGGGTTGAATTTTAACTTTTAAAATTCTAAGGGTTGGAACTAAAGTTTTAATCATGACTTTACTTGTTCTAAAACTTGAGGGCAAGTTTTGTAATCTTTCAAAACTTTTCATTTCTTATAACTTATGAATTTAATTGAGTATTAAAATGAATATTTTTCATTTTTCTAACTCTTGTGTTCTTTTAATGGTCTTAATTCAAGTGTGACTCTTGGTTTTCCATAACTTGAGGACAAGTTATGGACTCCATTAAAACACATTATGATCAAGAATTAAACTAGCAAGTAGGTTACAAACAATTCCTATGATCATCTAATCTTAATAAGTTCAAGCACATTAATATGAACATTTCAAGAATCCTAAATTACTCATAAAACTTGTAATTTTTTATTATAGCCACTGTATATATGGATTATCACAAACATTACACCATCTAAAACAAGTTTTATAACACCGAAACAGTTTAGGGTAATGTTTCTAGTCAATTTCCAGCAGCAAAAGTCAAAAATTTGCATTCTAAGGCTCCTACACGTCGAGTGCACGAACCTACTCGGCGAGTAGGATGAATTTACAGATGAACTCGGCGAGTCCCCCAATGGACTCGGTGAGTTCAACAGGCAGACAGCAAAGAATCGACTTTTTCCAATATTTTGCATCAAGTATCAAAACAAACAAGCCTAGGCTCTGATACCACTGACGGGTTTTGAGCATTCTAACATTCCTATGGTGTACATGCAACCCTAGAAACCTTGGATCTATTTTTGACTAAGATACATGCAACTAATTATTTTTCCAAGGTTCTTATCCTATCTAGCATGGCATGGGGAACTTGAATCAAATAAAGCTAGTAGAATTACTTACCTTGTAGTTGTAGTTGATAGCTTGGAGTTTTAGAGCCTAGCACCAATAATAGTGTGGATGCCTCAAATGGAAATCACAAATCACCACAAACTTTGGAACCTCGATAGAATAGTCACAACTATCTTGAAACCGCCCCTCTTACTTTACTCACCATAACTAGTGTGATTTCAAGAACCAAAGCTTCCTTTATATAGTGTGGTGGATTAGGGTTACATCCATGTAAACCCTAATACCCATGCCTCTTCATTTCCATTAGATCCATGGGTTAAAGCTCCATGGAGTATCCATGGACTTTCCATGCAGGCCTAGCCCATTCCAAATAAGCATTAGCCCACACTATATAAATATAAGAGCCCATATTTAATTAGTAATAATTTGGATCTCTAAATTAATCCTAGATTAATTATAGATCAATACTAATTAAATAATATGATTTTATATTGATATATTAGAGCTTATAATATATTAATAAATCATAACTTATATTATTCTCAAAAGATTATCCATAAATTGTTGGGGTGAAGTGCAACCCAAATGGACCATGCCGAGTCGGGTCAAGTACATACCAAATATAGTTATGGACTTAGACACTATATCAAACAGAAACAACGACCGATCACCACTTTTTCATCTTTTTCCACGAACCACGCATTCATTGCACCATGCGTAGGATTACGCATCTCCTCATCATCTGATGCAGATGACCAAATTTGATAATTTCCATCATCTTCACCTTCACGACTAGCGACCAAAGACATACCCTTTGCTTTTGCTCGAACTTCCTTCAGACGTTCGACATAGTATGCTTCATCTTTCACCTTGTTCTTCTTTTCACCCTTCTTTTGAATCATAAAGTCATTAGCCATGTGATTTGCACCGTAGCAATAATGACAATCGATTCCAAAGTCACCTTTGAGCTTCTTTTCGACTTTTGCATCATCAGCCTTCACATTATTCTTTTCAACCATTTTCTTATAATCACTCACAACTTTGTTGACAAAACTTACTTTACCATCATTTGGTTTCGACTTTGGATTAAATGGTTACTTGAAAAACTTCTTTACTCTATTGTTAGAGTAAAAAGCAATCGCCTCATCGTCAAAATTCAATAAATTACTTGAAAAACTTCTTTACTCTGTTGTTAGAGTAAAAAGTAATTGCCTCATCGTCAGAATTCAATAAAAATCCTTCCTCATCAGAATTGTCTTTCTCAAGTGTCTCAGTCTCAGCAACATTCGAAACCAAAGCTAATGGACATCCCAAACTCATTTTTCTTTCCTCAACTATTTCATTAACTTCTCCTTCGTGAGTCTTCAATAAGTTGCATAGATCATTCAAGGTTGAATTATCGAAACTCTGCTGAATTTTCACCATCATGCTAATGTTTCTCCATTCCTTAAGAAGTCCCATGATGAATGTGTGATTGAACTCCATGGTTGACCTCGTGATTCCATAGTGTTTCATCTTTAAATGAGTTCTATCAAGCGATCATAGTATCCTTTAACGGATTCACCCTCTTTTTGTTTGAACTCTTTCAACTCAACCTAGCATGGCTTCACATAATTAATCTTCGTTTTCTCACTTCCTTGAAACTTCTCTTTGAGAGTATTCCATATTTCTTTAGCAGTTTTACAACCAAGCACATAGTTGTAAAGAAAAGGTGGCAATGCACCTCGTAGTTCCCTCATGCATCTTTTCTCACTGTTCTTCATCTTCGTAGATTGATCACTAACAACTTGAGTTGAACCAGATGAACCAATGTTCTCTACATTCAAAGGAGGATGAACATTTCCATGATGAAAATATTGTGTTGCATTATTGGGCCAATGTTATTTAGTATAATTTGTATTCACGGTTGGGCCTATCCAACCGTGTCTGTTTTTCTAGGATTTAGTATATAAGGTGCATGCATGCATCCTTATCATTAACGCTTTTCTTAATTGTCTCATTTATTGTTTTGTAAACCCTTGTGCACCTCTACAGAGGAAGTTCTTAATCGAGCTCTTTTGAGGTGTGACTATATTTTAATCATTTGACATACGAATTGATTCATTGATTTGTCTTTTGTTTATTGTTCGTAATTATTTACCTGTTAAAGATCTAATCGATCTAAAGAGTTTTTAACTCTTTAATTGGTATCAGAGCAGGAGACTGTGTAATCTATACGCATCTCTTCTATCGAAGAAGGTTTCATGGTTTTCCGCGAATATTGATCTCTGTTAGAAGCCTTCATCTTGTTGTTGATGTAGTTTTTGGATTTCGATTTTACCCTAACTTTGTTTACAAGCTTGATCTTGAACAGGTTTTCGCAATAGCATCATGTCACAAGACGATTCTGAAACAAACCCTATCAATATCTCAACCAACATTGGATCCACAACTAGGATTCCCATTCTATATACTTAGGATTACGAAGTATGGACACATCACTATGAAGAGTATGTCATCGGTTTTGAAGACAATGGGTATTTAATCTGGGAGGCAATCATTGTTGGTCCGTTCGTTCACACTGGCACAAACCGAATCATAAAGACTCAAAAGGAGTAAAACCAACTTATGGGTGATGTTAAAGATGTTCCTCAAGATGAAAAGGATAAGTTTGTATGCAATATTAAAGCACTTAGAATGATCATATTTTCCCTACAGTCTGACACCTTTCGGTTGCTTAGCTCATGCACAACTGCGAAAGAGGTTTGAGACAGGTTGAAAGAGCTGTATTCTACCGATGAGAATCTTGAGCATTCAACCACCCCTAAGTTTACATGCAACCCTAGAAAACCTTGGATCTATTTTTGTCTAAAATACATGCAAAATATGATTTCCAAGGTTCATATTCCTATCTAGCATATATGGGAACTTTTAATCTAAACGATGACTATAATTACATACCATGTAGTTAATTTGATTCCTTGAAAAGCTTGAGAGCCTAGAACCCCAAGTGTGATGCGTCAAATGCTTCACACAACACCAAATGCTTTTGAATAACTTAAGAGAATGTATAGCACTTATAAAAATCGGCCTATCCCTCTCTTGTTCTTAATGTAGTCGATTTTGGTGAGTATCACGTTCCTTATATAGTGTGTCACATCTAGGGTTACACCATGTAAACCCTAATGTTACATGACTCTTCATTTCCATCACCCATGGGTTTGTAACTCCCATGGAGCATCCTATGGGTTAATCCCAACTTGACAATCCATGGAGCCTTTTAGCCCACTATACAAGTTATGGATGATTTACATAATTAACCCACATATTTAATTAGTCACCTTCTGATCACTTAATTAATTCCAAATTAATTCTTGATCAATACTTATTAAATAATACTATTAGTATATCAGAACTTATAATATATTAATAAACCATAATTGTAATTTCTCTCATTTAGTCTATCCAAATGCATGATGCCTTGCAACCCAAAGGGACCATGTCGGGTCGGGTCAAGTACATACCAAATATAGTTATGGACTTAGACACCTTATCCAATAGTCTTCTGCTTGGATAAGTCTAATTACTATATCTGTAAGTATGACTTCAAGAACTGATCCGCAATCGTAGCTCTTTCAAGGTCTCTCGGAACTGATAAGATGATCATACACCATTTAGATAAGTGATCATATAATCCTTTGTTCTGGATATCAGCCGGACAAATACATGAAACAATGTCTTACTTATTGTCCAACAATTTGTTTCCCGATTTCTGATTTGTTTGACATAGAACAAAACTGAACACATCAATTCGGTTCTGACCGGGTCTCGTACATAGGTCAAAAAAAATCATCGAGGGGCCCAAATATCGCTTCTAATCCAAGAAGGAACAGATAAACTTGGACTCATATGCTTATTCTACTAGTTGTTGAATCACATACAAAAGTATGTTTTATAACATCGAGTTACCAATGCGGTTTCGTACGATCAATGCATAACCAACTCATAGGCAACAACTCACATCTCTAGGTTTGAAGACTTATATGATATTAACGTCTCACTTATGAGTGTTGTAGCCATGTCCAACAACTTAGACCTCTGCAGCCATCTCAAGACAGTCTTGCTTCATACCTACTTCCAACATATGACCGACTGTAGAGATTCGAATAATATGATATACCAAACATAATTATTCTGGAAGTCAAAACATGCAAAAGAAATGTAGTAAACGATTGACAAGAGATAGCAACACTTTACTCATAAATAAACACAACTTTTATTCATCATCAAATTTCAATTACACTTTACAAATTTCAAAATTATCTAACTACTAAAACTAATATCATCCTGCAGCCCTATGCTTCAAGCATGCTGGAGATGCTTAACCCGACTCAGTCCCTTCGTGAGGGGATCTGCTAGGTTCTCATCTGATGATAACCTCTTTGCCACGAGGATTCCTTCTTCTATTCGATGTCTGATGAAATGGTATTTTATGTCGATGTGTATGGATCTCCCATGATCCGTTGGTTCCTTGGCTAAGGCAACTACACTTTCACTATCACAAAAAATTTCCATTGGCTCCTTTATAGCTGGTACAACTCTAAGGTCTCCAATGAAGTTCTTCACCCATATCGCCTCCTTTGCTACCTCGCTTGCTGCTATATATATCTGATTCACAAGTTAAATCAACCACTATCTCTTGATTGGAGCACTTCCAAGTAATTGTTCCTCTGCTTAAGGTAAAGACCCAGCCTGACTGAGATTGGAAATTATCCCTATCAGTATGAAAGCTAGCATCACTATACCTTACAACTCTTAAGTCATCACTCCCACCGAGGGTAAGGACCCACTCCTTAGTCCTCTGCAGGTACTTGAGGATATTCTTTACCGTAGTCCAATGTGCCTTGCCAGTGTTCCCCTGATATATGCCAACCATGCTCAAAGAAAAGTCTGCATCAGGTCGAGTGCAGGTCATAGCATACATGATCGAACGTACTGCAGAAGCATAAGGTACTCGACTCATTTCTTCTATCTCAGCCTCAGTACTCGGGCTCCAAGTTTTACTCAGTCTGGCGTTACTCTGGATTGGTAACTCTCCTTTCTTGGAGTCCTGCATGTTGAGCCTCTTCACCACCTTATCCAAGTAGGAACTCTGACTAAGTCCAATTAGTCTTTTACTCCGGTCTCTCATAATCTTTATCCCTAGAATATAGTCAGCTTCTCCTAGGTCTTTCATAGAGAAACACTTCCCAACCCAGGACTTTACTTCATGTAGGGTTGGGATGTCATTTCCTATCAGTAGTATGCCATCCACATACAGTACCAAAAAGCTGACTATACTCCCACTAGCCTTGAAATAGACACAATATTCATTTTCACTCCTCGAAAATCCCAATTCTTTGATCTTCTCATCAAAGGAAATATTCCATCTACGAGGTGCCTGTTTCAATCCATGAATGGATTTCTGGAGCTTACACACTCTACTAGGGTATTCTGTACTGACAAAACCCACTGGCTGACTCATGTAAACATCTTCAACCAAACATCCATTAAGGAGGCGGTTTTGACATTCATTTTCCATATTTCATATTAATGAAATGCAGCGATGGCTAACAGAACCCTAATGGACTTAATCTTTTCTACTAGTGAAAAGGTCTCATCATAATCAACTCCCAGAGTTTGAGAAAAACCCTTTGCAACCAATCGTGCCTTATATGTGTGTGCATTACCATTCATGTCAGTCTTATTCTTGAAGATCCATTTGCACCTAACTGTCTTACGACTTGGTACATTGTCAACCAAGTTCCAAACTTGATTGTCATAGATAGACGGTATCTCGCTGTCCATTGCTTGGTTCCATTTGGTAGACTCAGGGCTTGCCACGGCTTCTGCATAACTTTTAGGTTCATCCAGACTTACCAATGTCTCATCAATGATAAGTGTCTCACATTCCACAATAATATGGAGACCATTATAATGCTCAGGTGTATTCCTAATCCTTGTGGAACGCCTCAGAGGTAAAAACTTGTCAATTGGCTAAACATAAGTTTCCTCCTCAGGTTGAGTGCTAGGGTTTGAACTTCCTTCACCACTTGACTCTTGAATTTCTTCAAGGTCAATTTGCCTCCCACTATTTTCTTGGCTTATGAACTCTCTCTCTATCTTGAAAGACACCCCTCCTTGCTACAAAGATCACATTGTTACTAGGTCTTGTAGAAGAGGTAACCAAAGAATTTATGTGGGTAGCCGATGAAAATACACCTCTCACTTCGAGGTTCGAGCGTATCCTGAGCCTGGCACCTCACGAAAGCCTCGCAACCCCAAATGTTGATGTGGTCTAGTTTGGGAACTTTACCAGTCCACATCTCATGAGGAGTTTTGGCAATTTACTTTGTATGGACCAGATTAAGGATATGGACGACAGTCTGTAAGGCATACCCCCAAAATGAGATTGGTAGCGAGGCTTGACTCATCATGGAACGAACCATATCCAACAAGGTTCGATTCCACCTCTGAGCTACACCATTAAGTTATGGTGTCCTGGGAGGTGTCAATTGTTAGATAATCCCACATTCCTTAAGATAGTCGAGGAACTCTGTACTAAGATACTCACCACCACGATCACATCGAAGCATCTTAATGTTCCTGCCCAATTGATTCTTGACTTCCAATTTAATCTCTTTAAACTTTTCAAAAGTCTCTGACTTATTCTTGATTAAATAGACATATCCATATCTACTAAAATCATCAGACAAAGTCAGATAATAACGATTAGCATCCCTTGTAGCATATTTTTAGGGTCCACACACATCCGTGTGTGCCAGATCCAACAAACCTTCACCCCTAGCAGAAGCACCAGTGCAGGGTGACTTTTTCATTTTTCCAAGTAAGCATGATTCACAACTATCATCTGACTTTAGGTCAAATGACTTCAAGACTCCAGCCTTTTGGAGTTGGCCTATGCGTTTGTTGCTCACATATCCAAGACGACAATGCCATAATGATACTTTAGCCAAGTTATTATTACTCAAAGAATCAATACACAACACATTATTTTCTAGATTATCTACAACGAATACAACTTCATACACACCATCACAAGGTAATGCTTTAAAATAAAGAACATTATTAAAGAAATCATTTATTCCACCAATTTCATTATCAAAAGAAAAGGTAAACCCTTGTTTGTACAAAGCATGAAAGGAAATAATATTTCTTGCCATTTCTGGTGAATAACAACATTTATTCAAATCTTAAGTAAACCTACTACTTAGCAACAAAGATTAAACTCCAATGTTGGTGACAGGTGAAGCTTTCCTATTCCCCATGATCAAGTTTATCTTTCCATGCTCTACATTCTCACTTCTTAATAATAATAATAATAATAATAATAATAATAATAATAATAATAATATATATATATATATATATATATATATATATATATATATATATATATATATAAACCTACTACTTAGCAACAAAGAATAAACTCCAATCTTGGTGACAGGTGAAGCTTTCCTATTCCCCATGATCAAGTTTATCTTTCCATGCTCCACATTCTCACTTCTTAATAATATATATATATATATATATATATATATATATATATATATATATATATATATATATGTATAAGAGCAAGTCGTCTTACCATTAGTAGGGCTCATTCACGAAGCCAGTCTATAAGAGGGGGGGTATAAGGTTGCTACCTATAAAATGGCAACTTAATGGGTGTCCATTCTCACCCACCGCTTCCTTGATCGGTGGAGGGTCGTTAGCCGAACAGGTAGGAAAAGGACTTACAAATTCTCATTAAAAGTATGATGAATATTATAAAGTAACTAAATGTTTTATTAAATTCCTAATCTTAGTTACTTTAGGAAAATGTGAATAAGGTGCTAATCCATGTAATTACACTTTACACTTTGTTTAAGTCGTTAGTGAAGTGTGTGTAGTTAACCGGAACACTAACTTGAACTTAACAAGGTAGGTAAAGGTAGACTTAAGGTTTATTATAGGTCAGCAGAGCGTGTGTGGTTAACCGGCACATCGATTGAGTGATAAACTTTAAGGGTACCAAGTAATTAGCATGGTTACTTCACACCTTGTTTTGTGACCCTCGGTATCCCAATCACGAAACTTGGAGGGCAAACTCGAGATTGAAACATGCCTTTGAAAAGTTCATTGAATCTCAAAAGAATGTAGGAATTTCTAAAAACCAATTAAAACCTAATAGTTATATTTCATTCTCATGGTGGAAATTAGTGAATCGTCATTCACCTACCTTTCAAATATGTTATAGCTTAGATTACGGCATCCCTCTTCTAAGTTATGATATATTGTGATTGGATCCTAGCCTTAACATTACATTTGGGTGTTTTTATTAAGGACTATCATTATATCTAAACTAAACTTGTTCTCTTCTTTTTCAGATGTCTTCCAACAACACTACTTCTGGCTCCTTTTCCTTCATGAACCTATGTGGGAGGGTCATCTTCGATGGTTCCAACTTTATGGATTGGATCCGGAACATATGGATGGTGACTCGCTATGAGGACAAGGAATATGTCCTCTATAAGGAGCTAAAGGAGATTGATGAGTCCACTGCTACTCCCTAAGAGATCGCTGACTTCCGGACTCATGAAAGAGATGCCACCAAAGTGGCATGCATCATGATGGCCACCATGACAACTAAACTGCAGAAGTCCTATGAGGACTACTACCCTTTTGAGATGCAGCAAGATATGATGGAAAGATACCATCAGAGTGCTCGTCAAGAGCGGTATGAAATAATCTCCTCCATAATAACAACCAGGATGAAGGATGGAGAATCCATCACGAGACACATGCAGAAAATGCAAAGGTATGTGGATCATTTGCTGAAGCTTAATGTGAACTTCCTCGAGGAGCTAGCAATAGATACTGTTTTGCACTCCTTACCCTCGTGTTATGAAGAATTCTGCATGACATACCACATGAATAATGAAGAAGTCACACTCAGCAAACTTCAAGGACTCCTAAAGACCGCAGAAACAAGTCTTAAAGGTAAGTCGGTTGTTAACACTACTACTCCTACTCCAAACTCCGCCCCTGTCCTAGCAATCGGAAAAGGTAGAGGGAAGAAGACGAAGAGCCCTTCGAAGTGTACCAATGGTAAGAACCTTGATGTCTCTTCTTTAAGTTGAACCAAGAAAGGTTTCGTCACTCCTTTTTTCTGACCCAAAAGAGGCTGAATGCTTCTATTGCCATGAAAAGTCACATTGGAAGCGAAACTGCCCAAAGTACTAGCAAGATGTGAAGGATGGGAAAGTCAAAACCAACCATGCAGGTATATACACTAATCTATCTAAATACTCACCCTATTCTAACTCTTTGGTCCTTGATAACGGTTATGGTATTCATATATTTTATGATTTGCAGGGACTAAGACGAACTGAGAATGTGGAGCATGGAAAGATAAACTTGATCATGGGGACTAGGAAAACTTCACCTGTCACCAAGATTTGAGTTTATTCCTTGTTGCTAAGTAGTGGGTTTACTTTAGATTTGAAAAAATGTTGTTATTCGCCAAAAATGGCTAGAAATATTATTTCGTTTCATGCTTTGTACAAACAAGGGTTTACCTTTTCTTTTGATAATGAAATTGGTGCAATAAATTCTTTCTTTAATAATGTTCTTTATTTTAAAGCATTACCTTGTGATGGTGTGTATGAAGTTGTATCTGTTGTAGATAATCTAGGAAATAATGTATTGTGTATTGATTCTTCTAGTAATAATAACTTGGATAAAACATCATTATGGCATTGTCGTCCTGGACATGTGGGCAAGAAACACATATGCCAGCTCCAAAAGGATGGATTCTTGGAGTCATTTGACCAAAAGTTAGATGATATTTGTGAATCATGCTTACTTGGAAAAATGACAATGTTACCCTTCACTGGTTCTTGTGCTAGGGGTGAAGGTTTGTTGGATCTAGTGCACATAGATGTGTGTAGACCCATCAAATCTTCCACAAGGGATGCTAATCATTATTATTTAACTTTTACTGATGATTATAGTATATATATGGATATGTCTATTTAATCAAGAATGAGTCAGATAGTTTTGAAAGGTTTAAAGAGTTTAAATAGAAAGTCGAGAATCAATTGGGTAGGAACATTAAGATGCTTCGATCCTAACATGGTGGTGAGTATCTTAGTACATAAATCCTCGACTATCTTAAGGAATGTGGGATTATCTCTCAATTCACACCTCCCAAGACACCACAGTTGAATGGTGTGGCAGAGAGGCATAATCGAACCTTGTTGGATATGATTCGTTCCATGATGAGTCGAGCTTCGATACCAATCTCATTTTGGGGGTATGCTTTAGAGACTGCCGCCCATATCCTTAATCTGGTCCATACAAAGAAAGTTGCCAAAACTCCTCATGAGATGTTGACTGGTAAAGTTCCCAAACTAGACCACACCAAGATTCGGGGTTGCGAGGCTTTCGTGAGACACGAGACTCATGATAAGCTCGAATATCGAAGTGAGAGGTGTATTTTCATCGGCTACCACATAAATTCTTTGGTTACCTCTTCTACAAGACCTAGTGACAATGTGATCTTTTTAGCAAGGAGGGGTGTCTTTCAAGAGAGAGAGTTCATAAGCCAAGGAAACAGTGGGAGGCAAGTTGACCTTGAATAAATTCAAGATTCAAGTGGTGAAGGAACTTCAAACCCTAGCACTCAACCTGAGGAGGAAACTCCTGTTGAGCCAATTGACAAGTATGTACCTCTGAGGCGTTCCACAAGGGTTAGGAATGCACCTGAGCACTACTATGGTTTCCACATTACTGTGGAAGGAGAGACACTTATCAGTGATCAGACATTGGTAAGACAGTTGGGTGCAAATGGATCTTTAAGAAGAAGACCAACATGGATGGTAATGTACACACATATAAGGCAGGACTGGTTGCAAAGGGCTTTTCTCAAACTCCAAGAGTTGATTATGATGAGACCTTTTCACCAGTAGCAAAGATTAAGTCCGTTAGGGTTCTGTTAGCCATCGCTGCATATCATGATTATGAAATGTTGAAAATGGATGTCAAAACAGCCTTCCTTAATGGACATTTGGCTGAAGATGTTTACATGAGTCTGCCAGAAGGTTTTCTCAGTACAGAATATCCTAATATAGTGTATAAGCTCGAGAAATCCAGTTATGGATAGAAACAGGCACCTTGGAGATGGAATCTTTTCTTTGATGAGAAAGTCAAAGAATTTGGCTTTTAAAAGAGTGAAGATGAATCTTGTGTCTATGTCAAGGCTAGCGGGAGTATAGTCAGCTTTTTGGTACTGTATGTGGATGACATGTTACTCATAGGAAATGGCATCCCAACCTTGCAGGAAGTGAAGTCTTGGCTTGGGAAGTGTTTCTCTATGAATGACCTAGGAGAAGCTGCCTATATTCTAAGGATACGCATTCTGAGAGACTAGAGTAAAATACTAATTGGACTTAGTCAGAGTACCTACTTGGATAAGGTGCTGAAAAGGTTCATCATGCAGGATTCCAAGAAATGAGAGTTACCCATCTAGAGTAACGCTAGACTGAGAAAAACTCAAAGTTCAAGTACTGAGTCTGAGATTGCAGAAATGAGCCAAGTACCTTATGCTTTTGTAGTAGTATCGATCATGTATGCTGTGACAACCCGAAATTTCCTTTATGTACAAACTATATCACTTCAATGGAAGTTATAGCAGTCACAGTTAATTTTCAGACTTTTTCGCGTAAGTTTGAGTAATTCAGGGTTTACACTTCAGGAGATATCAGGAGAGTGGATGCACTAGGGTTTAGTGCAACACTGTTATTCCAACACTCTGTTATATGAGAAATCATTTAAGGAATAAAAATATTTTCTGCCAAAAATATCTCAGGATTATAAATAGAATTTTGAACCAAATTCATTCATTATTCGCATTTCCAACTAGAGAAAAGCCATTTTCTCTCTCATGGATCTTCGGGTTTTTATACTAAAAAGAGAGTAACTCTTTGTAGTAGTGTTAGAAAGCTTATTATGTGTTTATAACAAGATTTAGATGGCTAAATCACTAGATTTATGAGTTTACTCCCCAAGGTGTTCTTGGGCGGTAAACTCCCGAAACAATGCCTATACCTTCCCTTATGATATGATACTACCTTGGACTTGTATAGAAGTGTATTAGGGACAAGAAAACATCAAATAATCACCCAAGTTTAGGTGTTCACGGCCCAAAATGATCTTGGACCGTGAACTCCAAACTCATGGACAAAAGGGTGCTTTTTAGGCACCTAAAGCCTTGGACATTTACTAGGAATTGTTCCCACTTGAATGAAGGACCAAAACACATCAAAAACACCCCTCAAAGTGAGTTCACGGCCCTATTAAGGTTCTTGGGCTGTGAACATCAAAGAAGGGCACCAAAGTGTGCCTAATGCCTTCATATGCTTTAGGTAAAAGTCTAGAACCTATCCTACATATGCAAGACACTTGAAAACATCAAAAACACCTTTCCTTAAGAGTTTACGGCCGCAAAATCTAAAGGAAATGGCCTTAGGGCCGTAAACTCCTCAAAGGAGTGTTTTTATGCCTTAAACCCTTCCAAGGATTTAACCACCAAGTTGGAATAATTCTAGGAATCATTTAGAACTTCAAAACATAAAATACCACCAAGGTTGGGAGTTTACGGCCGTAAACTCAAGAGTTTACAACCGTAAACTCCATGTGTGAGGATATATGGAGAGTAAACTCATATATGGGGTCCTTTGGAACCCTAAACCCAAGTACCTTGTCCCACAATAGCTTAGATGCAATCCTTAGGGCTTAAAACACTTATGTAAAGTGTTTATTATTTTCTAGGATGTCTTAACATTATCAATTAGTAATTTAAGACTAATTGAGTGCATATATGTGTGATTATATGTTCATTAGGATCGTAGTGTATGTGCAAGTCCTCACTTGACACCTAACAATCCTACACCGTCCAGTTCATCCAACCACATCTACAGGTGAGTTCATATCCCTAATCGATGTTTTAAATGATTATAAATGCTTTAATGGGGGGGGGGGGAATACAAGTAGAAAACAACATGTTATTAAATCTTCTATATGTATTTTATAACTGTGTTTTCATTCAACAGATTTCACATACTACAAAATGTGATGCATGAAATGGTTTTCTATCTTTAAAATACTTTGTTATCAAATGTATTACTTTTGAAATGTTTATCAAAATGACATCAAGTCACTTTTAGATTTGTTCAAAACCCTTAGATTTCTTACAAAACCGTTTTTCATTCTTGAACTAAACTATGCATATACGCTTATAATCTTATATATGTATTGATGTTATAGTTTACATCTTTCATTTAGTTTCCCACACCCTTGAGTAGTAAGAGTGTATAAATCTACTTGAACAGCCAATTACCTTTCAGTAAATTATCATAGGGATAATTTGAAGATATCAAACATTATTCCTATTACAAGGAATCACACAAGAGTCATTTCATTCAAGAGTCCACACCAGTACATTACCTAATACATGAGTTCATATACATATGCTTACCTGATACATGAACATGTTTACATATACTTATCTGATACATGAACACACTTACATGAATTCCATACATGAACACTGTTACATAGGTGCATGATCCTGTATTCACTTACCTTGATACTTGTACTTAGAACTATGAGGATGATTTATTAGTACCTTCTGTGTAAATCTTCCTGCCTATCCCTAGTACCTCGGGATATCTAGGCGGGACCCTATACCTAGTACCTCGGGATAAATGGACAGGACTAACCATTCCGGAACTCAGCTGTTAACACTAGTGAGAGATGAACATCTACGGACGCCTACGGTTACTATTTATATTAGGTAGATCGGTATCGGGGCTAACCCCTCCACCCACCTGCTGCTGCTACAGAGGACAAGTGGACAATCTGCGGATGTTCATTAGGTTATACCTTTCGCTTACTGCGATGTTGTGTTACTCCTAGTACCCAGTGATAACACTTACATTAATACTTTTTCTGGACAATCTTCGGATGTTCATTAGGTTATCTATTTCGCTTATTGCGATGTTGTGTTAGTCCTAATACCCAATGACAACACTTACACGAGTATATTTTTCCTGTTTACTTTATTTTGTGATATGTTCACATAAACGATGAGTTAAAATAAGTACTTTAGTACTAGTCAATAGAAGGAAAAACTATCATTTTACTTACAAAACATTCGAGTCTTGTTTGACGACTACATTTCATAATAATAGAAAATAAGGGATTTTCTAGGGCTTTTCATACTTACATCAAAATTTTCATTTAAAGGTTTACATGACTTTTAAAACAGCTTTTAGTAAGCAAGACAATGACACTTAAATACTTATGAATTCACCAACTTTAAAGCTGATACTCTCTTTCAAAATAACTTGTATTCTCAGGTCATCAGTAGACACGCACGGTGGCCAGGTTTTGAGAAGACGGAGTAGACAAGTCTCGTCTTTTATTTTGATTATATTTTTGGTGTCTTATTACATTGAAAGAACACACATGTATTAAAACTTTACTTATAATGCAATGGATGATGTTGTTGCTTGTTTACTATTTTACACTGTTGTGATACTGTACATGACGTCCTCCACCCCTGAACGTTTCCGCCGTTCGTGGTTTTGGGGTGTGACAGATTGGTATCAGAGCATTGTTTATAGTGAATAAAGTATATCAACCCGTAAAAGATATACTAACTATAAATACATGGGATTAAAACACTCTGTCTAAGAGTTTATACTTTTAAATAATAAAATATTTAAGTAAGTATACGTGTCTGCATTCATACTAAAATCAGTGTCACAATGACAAGAACAAAAGTATTACGATTGTTGAATATCTCAAGTAAGCTTGGGGTTATATGGTCAGTCTTGGGAATGGCATAGCCTGATCAACTATGCTGGTCCGAGGAGTGATTAGCATATGCCCAAGAATGGTTATGATATGGCAACAAGTCTAAAAACATACCAACACAACCATAAAGAAATACCATAGGGGTATTTGGTCTTACTGTAATTATCTTAGTCAGTTCGTCTATTTAGCTATTTCTTATATCCCTTTTCTCGCGTAGATTTTAATGGCTGGATTTCACCTTGGCGATACGTACTTCCCAAACCAAGGCAATGCTGGTTGGCTAGAGGCAGAACCAGAAGATGATCACCCAATCCCTTTGGATGATCACCATGCTGAGGGTTTTTCCGATAGTTCTGACTCGGAGCCTGTAGTCAACAACCTACCCCCAGCTGCTCAAAACCCAAACCTGAACCCCCGTCCCGCGTTTCAAGGACCCACACCTCTGTGGGCCACTAACATAACTAGATGGAGCCAGGAACAAGGTCAGCCCATTCCCTACTATGGAGACCGAAGTTTCTACAACCTCACTGAAGGAGGTTCTGCTGACAGGGTCCTACCCATCATGGTTCGTAGAATTTATAGAAACACGATACTGGGTTAAGCAACTACTGACCAGGTCGTGGAGATTGAAGCCAACTCCGGCGTTAACACTGTCCACATCCACCAACTAGAGTCTGCTCATGAAAGGACTCTGGTCCGCAATGCAAATCTGTAGAGGGAACTTGCTGAAACTCAAGCTGAAGTTAGGGAACTTCGAGCTCAGCAAGTGAGAGCTGACAGGCGTATGAGGGACATGGAACGTCTACTATCGGCATCAAGAACTCATGCTAGCTGTTCTCGTCGCCGATGGAATCTCGTCAACTCATCTTTTGGATATAACCTAGTTTATGTAAAAACTTTGGTCTAATTTCCTATCTTTATAAATCTTAGACTTGTTAGGTCTTGATCTAGTCTTAATTCTGTCAAAATTTTCCATCTTGGTTGATGTAAGGCCTACTTCTAGGCGATTTTTCCCGAACTTGTTGCATCTGTAATTCCAGTATTATTAACAGATATCTAATCTTATGGAAATCATTATCCAAATGCTGTCATCTTCATTTAGTCATTCTATTCATTCTGTTGTTGGACTATGGGGAGTTAGTCCATAAGACACATTCATTAATCATTTATTCTTATCCATGTCGTCATCTTTTAAACATATAGTTAAAGATGCCGCCACGCAGAAATACCAGGCGTAACCCAAACAACGAAGCACCGATACCACCACCTCCACCACTACCTGATCCTCTTCAACCACCTAATCCTTTCGATGCCAATATGTTCCAGGCAGCCTTCACAGCAGCAGTTGCAGCTGCTGTGTCAGCAATCAACACTCCTGCCCCTAGTGGATCAGGAACAGGTGCACCTCCCTCGAACCACGGCGAAAGCCATGGACACCCTCGGGAATGCACCTACAAGGACTTCACGAACGCCAAACCCCGCAACTTCAATGTAACTGGGGATGTTATGGTGTTGAGACAATGGATTGAAAAGATGGAATCCGTCTTCTAAATCTGTGCTTGCCAGGAAGGCAACAAGGTCAAGTTTGCAGCTTGCACCTTCTTTGACAGGGCACTAACATGGTGGAACGGCCATGTCAACTATCTGACTTTGGTGGTGGCGTATTCCATCAGCTGGGAAAAGTTAAAAGAGATGCTAATGAAAGAATATTGTCCTCGAGGCGAAGTACAAAAACTCGAGCAGGAATTATGGGGTCTACAAATGGTTGGATCTGACATCACGACCTACACAAATAGGTTTTGTGATCTGGCAAACCTATGCCCTGATATGGTTGCTCTCGAGAGCAAGAAGATAGAGAGGTATCTCTGGGGATTGTCTCCATAGATCCAGTCAAGTGTGATCGCTTCCAGGCCTATTACCTTCGATAGTGCCAAGGAACTGGCACAATCTCTCATCGATCACTGGAAACCTCAAAACCCAACAATCCCTGCATCCGTACCACCGAAGGACAACAACAACAAGAAAGGGTGGTCTTAGAGGAAAAGAGGGGCTTTGCATGAATCCTCCAAGAGACAACAACTTGTCGCAATCAGTGCTGCCACAGTTACTCCCATTGTCCCTGCGAACCCCTTACCAGCAAAAACTTATATTGGATCTCTCGCGA
Organism: Lactuca sativa; assembly: GCF_002870075.4. Classification (NCBI taxonomy): domain Eukaryota; kingdom Viridiplantae; phylum Streptophyta; class Magnoliopsida; order Asterales; family Asteraceae; genus Lactuca; species Lactuca sativa. Next base: position 86,508,429 of record NC_056627.2, on the reverse strand, counting down.
AGTGCAACAAATGCAGCTTCCACCATAGCGGACCTTGCAGGGAGATGCAGTGCTCAAACTGCAACAGGAAGGGGCACACATCCCATTTCTGCCAGGCTCCAACAGCTCAAGCCGCCCAGGTTCCTAACGCCGGTATGGGCCAAACTTGCTACATTTGTGGCGAGGTGGGTCACTACAAGAGGAACTGCCCTAAAGCGGGGATGGCTGGCGGAGTAGGAAGAGTTATGGCCCTAGGCCACGAGGAAGCGGTAGTTGATCCTATGATAGTTACTGGTAAGTTTCTCCTCGATAACTCATATGCTTGCATACTTTTCGATAGTGGAGCAGAGAAAAGTTTCGTAAGTCACAAATTTGCACACCTGCTTAAACAAAACCCTGTGCATTAGACAATTCATTTACAGTAGAAATGGCTAACGGGAAAATAGAGAGTACAAACTGCATATACGTAGGTTGTACCTTAACTTTAGATAGCCATACTTTCAAGATAGATCTCATGCCAGTCCAAATTAAATGTTTCGACGTTATCATCGGCATGGATTGGTTAAGTCTACTTCGCGCCGACATCATGTGCTTTGAGAAAGCAATTCGTCTTAACCTTCCTAACAACGAAACCTTAGTTATCTATGGCAACAAACCTAGTACGAGCCTTCACATCATTTCGTGAATTCAAGCCCAGAAGTGCTTGCGAAAGGAATATCATGCATTCCTCGCACCCGTTGTCGATACAAGTCAAGAGATGAAAGACATTCAGAACATGCCCGAAGTGCACGACTTTCCCGACATCTTCCCAGAAGAACTTCCCGGTTTACCACCGCAACGCTAAGTTGAGTTCAGAATCAACTTAGTGCCAGGAGCTCCTCCAGTAGCCAAATCTCCTTATCGTCTGGCACCGGCCGAGATGCAGGAACTTTCCAGTTAACTTAACGAACTTCTCAAGAAGGGATTCATTAGACCAAGCTTCTCACCATGGGGAGCATCGGTCTTGTTCTTCAAGAAGAAGGATGGATCGTTTCGCATGTGCACCGACTATAGAGAACTCAACAAACTTACCATTAAAAATTGTTATCCTTTGCCCCGCATTGATGATTTATTTAATCAACTTCAAGGAGCCAACTACTTCTCGAAGATAGATCTACGATCCGGATATTAACAACTACGAGTATTAGAGGAGGATGTTCCCAAGACAATCTTTCGAACTCGTTATGGACACTACGAGTTTGTGGTGATGCCGTTCGGATTAACAAATGCGCCCGCCGTATTCATGGATCTGATGAATAGGGTGTGTCGTCCTTACTTGGATCAGTTCGCCATCGTCTTCATTGATGACATACTCATCTACTCTCGAAGTAAGGAGGAGCATAGTCAACATTTCCGTAAAATCTTAGAAACATTGCGGTCGAAGAACCTCTACGCGAAGTTCTCTATGTGCGAATTTTGGATTCGGCGAGTCGAATTTTTGGGCCATGTTGTTAACGAAGAGGGAATACACGTGGACCCTTCCAAAATTAAGGCTATCGAGAACTGGTCAGCACCGAAGACACCTACAGAAATTCGCCAATCTCTAGGTCTGGCTGGCTACTATCGCAGGTTCATTCAGAACTTCTCCCGCATAGCAAAACCTCTTACAACTCTGACCCAGAAGGGTGTAACCTTTGACTGGGAAGAGAAACAAGAAAGAGCGTTCAAAACGCTCAAACGAGCCTTGTGCACCGCACCGATACTATCCCTCCCCGAAGGGATAGAAGACTTCGTAGTCTATTGTGACGCATCAAATCAAGGGCTCGGATGTGTTTTGATGCAGCGAGGTAAAGTCATAGCCTATGCCTCGAGACAGCTGAAGACACATGAGGTTAACTACACCACCCACGATCTTGAGCTAGGAGCAGTTGTGTTTGCTCTGAAGATCTGGCGACATTACCTATATGGTACAAAAAGCAAGATCTTTACAAACCATAAGAGTCTACAACACATTTTCGACCAGAAGGAGCTCAACATGAGACAACGACGGTGGGTCGAACTACTCAGTGATTACGAGTGCGATATTCGTTATCACCCGGGTAAAGCCAATGTAGTAGCCGACGCCCTAAGTCGGAAAGAATATTCTGGTTGTAGGGTCAAATCTTTGACTCTAACTATCCATTCACACTTGTCCACACAAATAAAGGAGGCTCAGCTCGATGCTTTGAAACCTGAAAATGTGGCTGGTGAATCCCTTAGGGGGATGGATAAGAACTTAGACGTCCAGGGTGGCGGATCCTTATACCTCGTGGATCGGATCTGGAGACCAAAACACGGTGGCTTCAGAGACTTGGTCATGACGGAAGCTCACAACACTAGTTATTCCGTCCACCCAGGTTCAGATAAGACGTATCTGGATCTTAGAAAGTTATACTGATGGCCTAACATGAAAGCAGATATTACTACCTTCGTAAGTAAGTGCCTTACTTGCGCGAAGGTGAAGGTCGAATACCAGAAACCCTCTGGTCTTTTACAACAACCGGAGATACCAGAATGGAAGTGGGAGCGGATCACTATGGACTTCATAACCAAGTTGCCCAAGACGACGGGTGGACTTGATTCCATATGGATCATCGTCGATAGACTGACCAAGTCTGCACACTTCTTGCCAATCAAAGAAACAGACAAGATGGAGAAACTCACACGAACATACATTAGGAAGATTGTAAGACTGCACGGTGTTCCAATATCCATTATCTCAGATAGAGATAGTAGATTCACTTCGAGGTTCTGGCAGACATTACAAAGTTCCCTCGGAACTAGGCTGGACATGACTACAGCCTACCATCCACAGACCGACGGGCAAAGTGAGAGAACTGTCGGAACCTTAGAAGATATGTTGCGTGTCTGTGTGATTGACTTTGGAAAAGCTTGGGATACCCATTTACCCCTCGTCGAATTTTCCTACAACAACAGTTATCACACGAGCATAAAGGCAGCTCCATTCTAGGCCCTCTATGGCGAAAAGTGCAGATCCCCTTTGTGCTGGGCTGAAGTGGGTGATACCCAGTTAGCTAAGGGACGAGTTCCCAAAAGCACTCACACGGGTCTGGAGATCATTCGGGAAATGACAGAGAAGATCGTTCAAATTCGTGAACGATTGAAAGCCTCTAGAGACCAACAGAAAAGCTACGCTGACAAGCAAAGGAAACCGTTAGAATTCCAGGTGGGCGACCGAGTCCTACTGAAGGTCTCACCCTGGAATGGCTTGATACGCTTTGGAAAGCGTGGAAAGATCAATCCAACATACATAGGGCCTTTCGAGATTCTCGCGAGAATAGGCCCTGTAGTTTACAAACTCAATCTACCGCAAGAACTCAGTAACGTACATCCTACCTTCCACGTCTCGAACTTGAAAAAGTGTCTGTCCGACGAGACTCTTGTTATTCCACTTAAAGAGATCGAGACTAACGAGAGCCTCAACTTCGTGGAGGAACCAGTAGAGATCATGGACCGAGAGGTCAAGCAAACAAAGCAGAGCTGTATCCCGATAGTGAAGGTGCGCTGGAACGCAAATCGTGGACCTGAATTCACTTGGGAACAAGAGGATCATATGAAACTGAAATACCCTCATCTTTTCGCTTAGTTATGTGTAATTTCTTATTTGCTTAAATTCTAATTTCGGGACGAAATTCCTTTTAACGGGGGGATGATGTGACAACCTGAAATTTCCTTTCTGTACAAACTATATCACTTCAATAGAAGTTATAGCAGTTACAGTTGATTATCAGACTTTTTCACATAAGTTTGAGTAATTCAGGGTTTACACTTCAGGAGATATCAGGAGAGTGGATGCACTAGGGTTTAGTGCAACACTATTATTCCAACACTCTGTTATATAAGAAATCATTTCAGGAATAAAAATATTTACTGCCAAAAATATGTCAGGACTATAAATAGAATTTTGAACCAAATTCATTCATTATTCGCATTTCCAACTAGAGAAAAGCCATTTTCTCTCTCACGGATCTTCGGGTTTTTATACCAAAACGTGAGTAACTCTTTCTAGTAGTGTTAGAAAGCTTATTATGTGTTTATAACATGATTTAGATGGCTAAATCACTAGATTTAGGAGTTTACTCCCCAAGCTGTTCTTGGGCGGTAAACTCCCGAAAAAATGCCTATACCTTCCCTTATGATATGATACTACCTTGGACTTATATAGAAGTGTATTAGGAACAAGAAAACATCAAAGAATCACCCAAGTTTAGGTGTTCACGGCCCAAGATGATCTTGGACCGTGAACTCCAAATTCATGGACAAAAGGGTGCTTTTTAGGCACCTAAAGACTTGGACATTTACTAGGAATTGTTCCCACTTAAATGAAGAACAAAAACACATAAAAAACACCCCTCAAAGTGAGTTCACGGCCCTATTAAGGTTCTTGGGCCGTGAACATCAAAGAAGGGCACCAAAGTGTGCCTAATGCCTTCATATGCTTTAGGTAAAAGTCTAGAACCTATCCTACATATTCAAGAGACTTGAAAGCATCAAAAACACCTTTCCTTAAGAGTTTACAGCCACAAACTCTAAAGGAAATGGCCTTAGGGCCGTAAACTCCTCAAAGGAGTGTTTCTATGCCTTAAGCCCTTCCAAGGATTTAACCACCAAGTTGGAATAATTCTAGGAATCAATTAGAACTTCAAAACATAAAATACCACCAAGGTTGGGACTTTACGGCCATAAACTCAAGAGTTTACAGACATAAACTCCATGTGTGAGGATATATGGAGAGTAAACTCATATATGGGGTCCTTTGGAACCCTAAACCCAAGTACCTTGTCCCACAATAGCTTATAAGCAATCCTTGGGGCTTAAAACACTTATATAAAGTGTTTATTATGTTCTAGGATGTCTTAACATTATCAATTAGTAATTTAAGACTAATTGAGTGCATATTTGTGTGATTATATGTTCATTAGGATCGTAGTGTGTGTGCAAGTCCTCACTTGACACCTAACAATCCTACACCGTCCAGTTCATCCAAACCACCATCTACAGGTGAGTTCATACCCCTAATCAATATTTTAAATGATTTTAAATTCTTTAATGGGGGGAATACAAGTAGAAAATAGCATGTTATTAAATCATTTATATGTATTTTATAACTGTGTTTTCATTCAACAAATTTCACATACTACAAAAGGTGATGCATGAAATGGTTTTCTATCTTTAAAATACTTAGTTATCAAATGTATTACTTTTGAAATGTTTATCAAAATGACATCAAGTCACTTTTATATTTGTTCAAAACCTTTAGATGTCTTACAAAACCATTTTTCATTCTTGAACTAAACTATGCATATACGCTTATAATCTTATATATGTATTGATGTTATAGTTTACATCTTTCATTTAGTTTCCCACGTCCTTGAGTAGTAAGAGTGTATAAACCTACTTGAACAACCAATTACCTTTAAGTAAGTTATCATAGGGATAATTTGAAGATATCAAACATTATTCCTATTACAAGGAATCACACAAGAGTCAGTTCATTCATGAGTCCACACCAGTACATTACCTGATACATGAGTTCATATACATATGCTTACCTGATACATGAACATGTTTACATATACTTATCTGATACATGAACACACTTACATGAATACCATACATGAACACTGTTACATAGGTGCATTATCCTGTATTCACTTACCTGGATACTTGTACTTATAACTACGAGGATGATTTATTAGTACATTCTGTGTAAATCTTCCTGCCTATCCCTAGTACCTCGGGATATCTAGGCAGGACCCTATCCCTAGTACTTCGGGATAAATGGACGGGACTAACCATTTTGTAACTCAGCTGTTAGCACCAGTGAGTGATGAACATCTACGGATGCCTACGGTTACTATTTATATTAGGTAGATCGATATCGGGGCTAACCCCTGCACCCACCTGCTGCTGCTACAGAGGACAAGTGGACAATCTTCGGATGTTCATTAGGTTATACCTTTCGCTTATTTCGATGTTGTGTTACTCCTAGTACCCAGTGATAACACTTACATTAATACTTTTTCTGGACAATCTTCGGATGTTCATTAGGTTATCTATGTCACTTATTGCGATGTTGTGTTAGTCCTAGTACCCAGTGACAACACTTACACGAGTATATTTTTCCTGTTTACTTTTTTTTGTGATATGTTCACATAAACGATGATTTAGACTAAGTACTTTAGTACTAGTCAATAGAAGGAAAAACTATCATTTTACTTACAAAACATTCGAGTCTTGTTTGAAGAGTACATTTCATAATAATAGAAAATAAGGGATTTTCTAGGGCTTTTCATACTTACATCAACATTTTCATTTAAAGGTTTACATGACTTTTAAAACAGCTTTTAGTAAGCAAGACAATGACACTTAAATACTTATGAATTCACCAGCTTTAAAGGTAATACTCTCCTTCAAAATAACTTGTATTCTCAGGTCATCAGTAGACAGGTACGGTGGCTAGGTTTTGAGAAGACGGAGCAGACAAGTCTCATCTTTTATTTTGATTATATATTTTTGGTGTCTTATTACAATGAAAGAACACACATGTATTAAAACTTTACTTATAATGCAATGGATGATGTTGTTGCTTGTTTACTATTTTAGACTGTTGTGATACTATACATGACGTCCTCCACCCCTGAACGTTTCCGTCGTTCATGGTTTTGGGGTGTGACATATGCTATGACCTGCACTTGACCTGATGTAGCCTTTGCTTTGAGCATGGTTAGTGGATATCAGGGGAACTCTGGCAAGGCTAACTAGACTGCGGTAAAGAATATCGTCAAGTACCAGTGGAGGACTAAGGACGGGGTCCTTACCCTCGGTGGGAGAGATGACCTAAGAGTTGTAAGGTATAGTGATGCTAGCTTTCAGACGGATTAAGATAATTTCCGCTCTCAGTCATGCTGGGTCTTTACCTTCAACAAAGGATCCATCTCTTGGAAGAGTTCCAAGCAGTAGACAGTGGCTGATTCAACTTGAGAATAAGAGTATATAGCAGCAAGCGAGGCAACAAAGGAGGCGATATGGCTAAAGAACTTCATTAGAGACCTTGGAGTTGTACCAGCTATAAAAGAGCCAATGGAAATTTTATGTGATAGTTAAAGTGCAGTTTCCTTAGCCAAGGAACCAAGGGATCACGGGAGATCCAGACACATCGACAGAAAATACCATTTTATTAGACATCAAATAGAAGAAGGACTCCTCATGGCAAAGAGGGTATAATCGGATGAGAACCCAACCGATCCCCTCATGAAGGGACTGAGTCGGGTTAAACATCTCCAGCATGCTCGGAGCATAGGGGTGAAGGATGATATTAGTTTTAGTAGTTAGATAATTTTGAAATTTGTAAAGTGTAATTGACTTTGATGATAAATAAAAGTTGTGTTTATTTGTGAGTAAAGTGTTGCTATCTTTTGTCAATCGTTTACTATATTTCTTTTGCATATTTTAACTTCCAGAATAATTTTGTTTCGTATATCATATTATTCAAAATTTCCACAGTCAATCATATGATGGAAGTAGGTATGAATCAAGACTGTCATGAGTTGTTGTAGAGGTCTAAGTTGTTGGACATTGCTACAACACTCATGAGTGCTCATAAGTTCTGAGCATTGGATTCAACCTACGCTCGCTGGTATCACTTCATGGAATTTATCTCGAGTGATCGTGAGATGGTAACATTATATAAGTCTTCAAACCTAGAGATATGTCTTTTTGCCTATGATTTGGTTATGCATTGATTGTACGAAACCGCATTGGTAACTCGATGTTATAAAACGTACTTTTGTGTGTGATTGAACAAGTAGTAGAATAAGCATATGAGTCGAAGTTTATTTGCTCTTTTTTGGATTAGGAGCGATATTTGGGCCCCTCGATGATTTTTTTTTGACCTATGTATTGGGCCCAGTCAGAACCAAATTGATGTGTTCTATTTAGTTCTATGTCAAACAAATCGGAAATCGGGAAACAAACTGTTGGACAATAAGTAAGACATTGTTCCATGTATTTGTCCGACTGATATCTAGAACAGAGGATTATATGATCACTTATCTTAAATGGCGTATCACCATCTTCTCAGTTCCGAGAGACCTTAAAAGAGCTACGATTTCTTATCGGTTCCTGAAGTCATACTTGTAGTTATATTTATTAGACTTATCCAAGTGGGAGACTATTGGATAAAGTGTCTAAGTCCATAACTATATTTAGTATGTACTTGACCCGACCCGGCATGGTCCATTTGGGTTGCATGGCATCATGCATTTGGATAGACTAAATGAGAGAAATAACACTTGTGGTTTATTAATATATTGTATGTTCTAATATATTAATGGTATTATTTAATTAGTATTGATCAAAAATAAATTTGGAATTAATTAAGTGGTCAAAAGATAACTAATTAAATATATGGGTTGATTATGTAAATCATCCATAACTTGTATAGTGGGCTAATGCTCCATGGGAGTTACAAACCCATGGTTCATGGAAATGAAGAGTCATGTCACATTAGGGCTTACATGATGTAACCCTAGATGTGACACACTATATAAAGAACATGATGCACACCAAAATCGGTTACACTAAGCATAGGAGAGGGCAAGCCGAATTTTGCAAGTGTTATACATTCTTTCAAAGTTATTCCAAAGCACTTGGTGTTGTATGAAACATTTGAGGCATCACAATTTGGGGTATTAGGCTCTCAAGGTTTTCAAGGAATCAATCAACTACAAGGTTTGTAATTCTAGCCATCTTTTATGTTAAAAGTTCCCCATGTATGCTAGATAGGATTATGAAACTTGGAAATCATATTTTGCATGTATTTTAGAAAAAAACATAGATCCAATGTTTTCTAGGGTTGCATGTACACTTAGGAGTGGTAGAATGCTCTTAACCCATCAGTATTAATATCTCCACTCTGGCTTCTTGTTGTGACACCGTCACCGTACTGGCCAATGACATTTTCAATCGAATGAGCGCGTTGAATGCGTGAAGGTATCTCCTGGCTGATGTCATTGAGTGAAACGGGAAGATTGTGAATGTTGATAACTCTGTCATTTGCTGAATGATTCACTTCAGACGAACCTGTCTCGTAAGAAGTATTAGCCACAAACTCATCTGCAATTTGCTCACGAAAGAAAAGTTCCATAAAAATTTGAGTAGCAGCAGAAGAATCTCTAGACATGAACTCTCTTTCAATAGGAGTAAGAGGTATGGCATCAGCATATGGAGCATGTTGTTGATTTTGAGATTCTGGACAAGTAGTTGGAATAGATGACTCCACCGTAGAAATTACAGAAGACACTATCGGCGATCTGTAAAAAACTTCTTCGTCTTCATCTTCAGGTGCATTCTTCGAATCAGAAGTAGAACCAGATAAACTATCTGAACACACATTAAATGATTTGAACAAAGATGTGTAGTCAAACAGCCAATCTGGACCCAATCTAGCATATGTTTCATTCTCTTCCAACCATCACACATCGAAGGATTCTATGATTTGCTTTGTTCGTTTGTTGTAGACCATCTACGCAGTGCGAGCAGCATACCCCACAAAATAGTAGCCATCAGCTGTGGCATTAAACTTCAGGTTGGACTCCAGGTGAAGAAGGGTGCAAGGGCAGCCAAGTACTCGGAAGTGGCTGATAGATGGCTTGTGACCATATATAATTCTGTACGGAGTCTTCATCTTGAATTTTTATCAAGACATGATTCTGAACATAACATGTTGTGTTGATCGCCTCAGCCCAAAAGAAAACTAGCAGCTTTGAATCACACAACACCGTCCTTGCAGCGTCTTGCAATGTTCGATACCTCAATTCAGCAACACTGTTTTGATGAGGCGTGCGAACGGAACCATATTGACGTACAATTCCCTTTTCTGTGCAAAATTTATAAACAACCGCATTATTGAATTATGTTCCATTATCAGTTCGAAGCGTCTTCACCCGGTGATTTGTTTGGTTCTCAATCATCACAATGAACTTCTTAATCAGATCAGATACCCCAGCTTTGTTGGATAAGAAGAAGACCCACGTGAAATGCGAGAAGCTATCAGTCACAATCAGACAATATGAATTTATGTTGATGATTAGGACATTGACCGCACCAAATAAGTCCATGTGCAACAATTGGAGCACCTGGATGATTAAATTGACCTGTTTTGGCAGGTGTAGTTTTCTATGATGCTTTCCTTAGGCACATGACACACACTTTCCAAATGCTATGAACTCTCTGATAGGTAGTCCACGGACCATCTCATTTTTAGCAAGACGATTCAGATTCTTAGCGTTCGCATGACCGAGTCGTCAGTGCCACATCATAGCATTTTGTTCTGAGACTCTTGAAAAGAGGCAGGTGACTTGTTCAGGAATGTTTCTATTCATGTCGATGATGTATGCATTTCCATCCTGCTATGATTTAACGAGAATCCACTCATCCCGGATGACAATGCCTGGCTTCAAGATCAGATATTCTTTATCAGTAAAATGTGTTGAATAACCCTTGTCACAAATCTGGGAGACACTCAACAGGCTATGCTTTAACTCGGGAGCATAGTTGACGTTTTCGAAACTCAGCTCTCCATTTGACACAGTTCCTTTCTAAGTGGTTTTTCCACCTTCTCCGCCCGTAAAGGAAACGTATCCCCCATTAAAGGTTTGAATGTCGTTCAACTGGGAGATGTCTCCTGTCATATGTCGGGAGCAGCCGCTCTCGATATACTAAGGTCTGACGACATTCCACCATAATTGTCCCTACAAAATGAGTGGGATCATTTAGATTTGTGGAGCCATGTCATTACTTTCCCGGGTTGACCCTTTACGATCACAAATTTATCTTTTCACCTTTTTGATTTTGAATAATCATTTATAACACATTCAGAGGATGATGATGATTGGTTGGAAGTTAATTTGGGCACCCACTGGTAGTTAGGTTTCTTAGAAATCACAGGTGAATTTGAAAACATTTTTCTTTCCAGTTTGTTTTGAGCATTTGAATTTTATACCAGAAGTGCTTGAAGATCCAGATTCGTTTTTTGATGAAACCAACCTCGGCTTAGCCTTGTTCGATTTTGGCAAACTATTTGTGACTTCATTATCTAAAACTTTTTTGTTCTTTTGAAAAATAGCCCTTTTCTTGTTTTGATTAGCTTTTCTTGGTTCAGTTCTCCACCTTAACTACAGAAAAAAGGATTGATCAAATTTTATTGAGTCTGACTCATAGTGATCATTTCTCAAAGAATGACTCTGTTTATCAAATGATTGAACAATCGGGAGCAATTTACTTACGATACTTAGTTGACATTCATAAAAAGTATCTAATGAATTGTTAGTTCAATACATTCTATTTAGCAGAAAGACGGATATTCCTTGCTCATTATCGGACAATCACTTATTCACAAACTTCATGTGGGGCTAATAGTTTGCATTTCCCATCTCATGGAAAAGCTTTTTCACTCCGCTTAGCCTTATCCCTATCTAGGGGTACTTTAGTAATACGTTCTACAGGAACTGAACGATCTTATTTGGTCAAATACCTAGCGAAAAACTCCTATCTTCCTTTCATTACAGTATTTTTGAACAAGCCCCTGGATAACAAGTCTCAAGGTTTTGATAATATTGATGTTGATGCTAGTGACGATATTGATGCTAGTGACGATATCCTTGATATAGAGTTGGGACTGCTAACTAGCATGAATGCGGTAACTATGGATATGATGCTTGAAGATGAAGACCTACTTTATATCACCCTTTAATTCGAATTAGCAAAAGCAATGTCTCTTTGCATAATATGGATTCCAAACATTCATTATCTGGATGTGAATGAGTCGAATTACTTGTCCCCAGGTCTATTAGTGAACCTTCTCTCTAAGGATTATGAAACTAGAAATATTCTTGTTATTGCTTCGACTCATATTCCCCAAAAAGCGGATCCCGCTCTAATAGCTCCGAATAAAGTAAATACGTGCATTAAGATACGAAGGCTTCTTATTCCACAACAACGAAAGCACTTTTTCACTCTTTCATATACTAGGGGATTTTACATGGAAAAGAAAATGTTCCATACTAATGGATTCGGGTCCATAACCATGGGTTCCAATGCACGAGATCTTGTAGCACTTACCAATGAGGCCCTATCGATTAGTATTGCACAGAATAAATCAATTATAGATACTAATACCATTAGATCCGCTCTTCATAGACAAATATGGGATTTGCGATCCTAGGTAAGATCGGTCCAGGATCATGGGAGAATTCGCTTCTGAAGTTCGTAAACTTTGGGAATAATGCCACAAATTGTCTGTGCAGTTTGCATGTACCACAAAATCATATCAGTGAAGCACTTGATGTCATCCGGATTGTTTCCCTTGAATCTCTCCACTAAGTCCAACATATGCTCAAGAAAGGATGCAGTGTAAAAATGCTTGTCTGAAAGGAAGAAGCATCCCCTACGAAAATCTGCACCAGTTTGTTCCCTAGCTTGATACACCTGATACCATTCCTTATTGTAAATCTTCCCTAACTTTAGTTTTTCAAAGTCTGTTGGTGATTCCTTAAGAACTGAAGAAGGCTTCTTTCACAAAACTTCAGCTAGCCGTCCATATCCCCAATCTCCTAAATGTAAGACTCCATCATAATTTGGAGATGAGACATGACAGATTCATATTTTTCTTTGTCTTTCAGCAACATGTTTTAAAGAACGAACCAATCATTGAGGTTAATACAAGGTAAGTTTGCGATAGTGAACTCGTAGCACTGACTGGTTGAACCACTTTCCACTTTGAACTTCGCATTTGGAAAGCTGTCAATCTCGATTGGCCCTGTGACTTTCACACCAGTTATCTTGCTTAAAGACCATGTTTTGTATTGTGGCTTCATATTCTTCAGATAAAAAGAGAGAGAAGTTGAAGCGTTGATTGATTGATTCCCTACGAAACAACGCCTGGTTGTTTCCCTTGAATCTCTCCACTAAGTCCAACATATGCTCAAGAAAGGATGCAGTGTAAAAATGCTTGTCTGAAAGGAAGAAGCATCCCCTGCGAAAATCTGCACCAGTTTGTTCCCTAGCTTGAGACACCTCATACCATTCCTTATTGTAAATCTTCCCAACTTTAGTTTTTCAAAGTCTGTTGGTGATTCCTTAAGAACTGAAGAAGGCTTCTTTCACAAAACTTCAGCTAGCTCTACGTCCATATCCCCAATCTCCTAAATGTAAGACTCCATCATAATTTGGAGATGAGACATGACAGATTCATATTTTTCTTTGTCTTTCAGCAACATGTTTTAAAGAACGAACCAATCATTGAGGTTAATACAAGGTAAGTTTGCGATAGTGAACTCGTAGCACTGACTGGTTGAACCACTTTCCACTTTGAACTTCGCATTTGGAAAGCTGTCAATCTCGATTGGCCCTGTGACTTTCACACTGGTTATCTTGCATAAAGACCTTGTTTTGTATTGTGGCTTCATATTCTTCAGATAAAAAGAGAGAGAAGTTGAAGCGTTGATTGATTGATTCCCTACGAAACAATGCCTGGAAATGTGCGATTTGAAAATTGTAGCCCCGATAAGGGTGTCAGGTGGCATGATAATTGGAAGCGTTTGAAATTTCACACGCCCAAATTTCGAAATGTTATCCTCCACAAGCCGCTTCATCATTATCTTGCTCTTATCTATTCAAACTCCAATCATTTCATTAAATACTCATACGTCCTTTTGCATTTGAGACGCAATGTAACTTGTGTGTATAAAACCGAACATCATTGAATCTGCAAAACTGAAAATGTCATAAGTTCCTCGGACAAGACTTGAGGAAAATCAGAGAGATTTTCGTGCAAGAGTGTGCTAAAGAAAGAGAAATAAAGCAGGATATATCTGTAGGATTTTAGTGATGTCTAAATGAAGACACGAAATTGTCGATCCCGGGCAAAGATCTTTTCCTTCAAAGTCAAGTGATGTAACGTCCGGGTTTTAGGGCTAAGCATATTTGTCAATATAATAGTGTAGGTCAACTATTGTAACTCTTTTTGAAGTAATAAAGATGAAATATTTGAGTATTATGTGAATTATGTGTGTTATTGTGCTTATTCTTTTATTATAAATGTATAATTAATAATGAATAAAAATAAGCGTTAAAATTAAAGTGGGATATAAACCCTATATCTCTACACAAATTTGTAGTGGTCAAAACAACGATTTCGTGGATATAAGGAACGCCGAAATCCTAGTTATAACGAAGAAGTTATGACCCGTCGAAGTTTCGCGACAGAACCGACACGATACCGGGAAGCGTAAATAGTGAATTTACGATAGAGCAAGATTTAGCCTTAGAGCTCTAAACGAAAGTCGTAGAATATGTTAAACTAAGAACATCGATAAAAAGAATGCCCAAATCTGACTTCGTATGAGGAAGTTATGATTTTCTAAGATTTAGCATAGCAGTGCACACCGGAAATCTGAATTTTAGATCAGTCGATTTTTAGCCGACGGGATCTAAATGAAAGTTGTAGTACTCGTAAATACCAACGCGTGGATATAAAGAATGTCGATAATAGAGCTCGTATGCAAAAGATATGGACAAATCTTAGTCCCTACTTTTCGAGCGCGGCGAATTCGATACAGTTTTGTAAATCCGAGATAGAATGAGAATTAGCCAATGAGGTCCAAATGAGAGTTGAAGATCTCATTAATAAGAACTCAACGGTAAAAAGACAGACAAAAATGGAGCTCGTATGCGAAATTTATGGACGAAACTTAGTCTCTACTTTTCTAGCGCGGCGAATTCGATACAGTTTTGTAAATCCGAGATAGAATGAGAATTAGCTAACGAGGTCTAAATGAAAGTTGAAGATCTCATTAATAGGAACTCAGCGGTAAAAAGACAGACAAAAACGAAGCTCGTATGCAAAAGTTACGGATGAAGCTTGGAGACTACTTTACTATACACTTCCTATAAATAAGAGATGAACTCTTCATTATTTCCTCACACCTTCAAACCTTTCTTTCTCTCTCTAACATCTCTATAACCTCCCTAAACCCCTACCAAGTATAGGGAACCTCCCTATCATGAGAAGAAAGCCCCGGAGCGCCCGACGGCTCCGAGAAGAAAAGCTTTCGGCTCGGAAACGGTGCTCCAGCGAAGCCCGATTTTTAATAAAAACCCGCTGTAAGTGAGTTACGCCTGTACTATATTTAATATAGCTTTTATTTAATTATAGTAACATTATTACGACCTTAAAATAATTATTTGGGCTATTATTATGAGTTATATTGAGTGTTATTTAACGCTTATATAATAGTAATAATAGCTAGACTATTAATTAGTCGCGATTAACGTTAAAACTAAACTCTAGTGGTATTAATACTAGGCTTTGGTCAAGGAAAAATTGTTTTAAGAAGTAACGAAGAGCTGTCTGAGTGTCGAGTCACCACCTTACCAGGTGAGTGCATAGTTACTTTCAGCTTATACATAGATATGAAGTATCTTATATAAATTACGTGCTATGTGTGAATATTATCTGAATACTTGCTATCTATGTTGGATGAACATTGTTATACATGTTTTCAATGATTTAAACTGTATATGTATTTTATATCTACGGAAATGTTGGGGTAAAACATGGGTAGATGTAATAGGTGATGCGTGATAAAATGATGAGAGGCCTCAATGTTGATGTTGTTGATTCTGTCATCTAGCAGAGTATGGATGACGACCACGGACTCTTCTAGACATTCCAGTGGAACACTAGCAGGCTCGCAACCTGTAGGTGTTTGTGAACGATGTGTTCACCGATGTACTCCATCCCCCACATGGTTGCCTTTAGGACATGTATTACTGAGGAATCCCCTTAGCATTAGTGTCCGTCCCGACGATGATCCTTAGGCTAGGTCCCTTATGATAGGTGTTTAGGGACGTAAAGTGAGGATAACGGGAACGGGTAATCGGGTTATTGTTGATTGATGAAATTAATAAACTTATTTATTGTGGGTTGAAAACCCTATGTGATCACTAGTTTCCCAAGCCTGACCCACTCAGTTTTATGTATTACAGGTAGTGGCGCTTGAGCGTAGATATGATGTTTGGACGAGGGATTACGGATATAGGCCTGTAGATATGAAATAATGTAGTAAGGCTTATATTGTACTGTTTATGCTTTTGATCTTTACGAACATGACATCCCAAGTCTTTTAATGAAATACATTTCTATGGAAATGCTTTTGATAAATCTCTATCATATTTTATTTTGGGACAAATTCCGCAACACTTTTATTTAAAATGTTACTCTGATTTTTAAACAAAGCATAAACAAAATCGGTCTTTTCTGGCCATGATTTTGGGGATGTCACAAGTGAGACTAAGAAGTGTCTGTGTGGTTTCCCAGTGAAATACGATCAAATGTCTAATGAGAAACGTTGAAAGGCATCTTTTAATTTGTAACATCCTGAATTTCAGAAGTACGATTTAAGAGTTTAAAGTGTAATTTCGAAGAAGGGACTCGACGAGAAGGTATGGTTACTCGCCAAGTCGGAGCGGGTTTGGGTCGCAAATTAAGTGACCAACTCATCGAGTTGGTGTTGGGATGAGAGAAACCCTAATCTTAGGGTTTGCACCCTATTTAAAGGACTTAATGTCCTCCCCTCAGCTCCCTTAGCCCCCTTTTAGATCCAGTAAACCCTAGCTCGTGTGTATAAGGTCATTAGAGGCAGATTGAAGCTTTGAGAGGTGTTCTAGCGGAAGAAACTTGAAGATCAAAAGGGTTTGCATCAAGAAAGTAGTGTAGATCCAGAATCAACCACAGTTTTGGGCACATCTTGGAGGTAATGAACTGTTACCTTTCCTTTCTTGCTTCTAGATTTATTCTTGAATGAGATTTGGGGCCATTTTGGTATGATTGAGATCCACTTCAGGTTTGGAGTCCAGATCTGAGGTTGCTACTTCAGATCTAGACTTGTATTGGTCCAAAAACTCATAAAGCATCACTTATTGAATTATTGGTGAAGCCCTTTTGTCTAAAACCCAAGCCCTAGTGTGTTTTGGGCCTATATCTCTTTGGTTTCACGTAAAGTTTGCAACTTTATGGGAGGGATAGATTGTAGAAGGGTGGATCTACGAAATGGAGCCTCAGCATGGCTCGAAAAGCCTCTGAATGGATTGAGAACTAGAGAGACTCGGCGAGTCACATGGGTGTACTCGACGAGTTTTATGAACATGTGCATGGACTCAACGAGTTGGACGAACAACTCGGTGAGTCTGTTGAAGATTGCCTTGGACTCGGCGAGTCAGGTCGCAGAACCCCAACCTCTTTTGGTTAAAGCCTTGGATTAGTGAGTCAGTTGACGACTCAGCGAGTTGGATAGGATGGGACTCAAAGATCGTTGGACTCAGCGAGTCTTGGGGCGACTCGGCGAGTTAAGTTGTGTCATGAGAGTTTTCTGGGTAACGGAACTTGGCAATCCGACGGGGTGACTCGGCGAGTAGAGTCAACCAGGAAGATTGACTTTGACTCAGGACTTTGACCTTGACCAAGAGTTGACCAGTTTGACTTCCAAGGGTACTTTGGTAATATTGGTATTTATGGAATTGGTTCTTTGGTAGTGTTCAGTGGCGACGATCGTGTCGGAGGTTGGATCAGCTTGGTCTTATCTTTTCAGTGAGCAATTTCAGGTGAGTTAATCACACTATATCAATAGGGTCTAAGGCACCAAGGCCGACCCTTTTAGTTGTTATCTTGGTTACAGTATGCTACATGTGGTTATCATTTGTTAGATTGGTATCATAATAGACAATATGTTTTTATGCTCATGTGATCCGTTAGGATTAGTATGTTAGTGACCTGGTTAGTTCGATGCCTTGGTCATGTGAGATTGCTATGATCGATGATCCGTGAGATAGTAATACCAGATATCTGTACTTGTACTGTTGATGTGCTTATTGATCTGTTAGATCGGCGTCCTGGTAATTCAGACAATATTATTTATGTCAGTGACCTAGTTTAGGTCGGTATCTTGGTCTATAGGATGATGATATGTTAGTGACATGGTTTAGGTCAGTATCCTGGTATATAGGATGATGATATGTTAGTGACAGGTTAGATCGATATCCTGGGAAGGATGATGCTATGCTTTATGATCTGCTAGATCGATTTGTTTGCCTATGGACTGTTATGTGATTTCCTGTTACATCTACACATGGTTATTTGCTTGATGTTTGGGTTGAGGCGGTCCTACTTTGTGTTGAAGTCCAACATACCCTACGAGCGGTCTGGATAGATTGTAGGCTCGTATAGCGGTCCACTCATACTGAAGGCTCGGATAGATCCAGATAGACCGAAGGCCTGGTGCGGGCGGTCCAGTCATACTGTAGACTAAGAGAGTGGACCAGGTAAACTGAAGGCCTGGTGAGGGCGGACCAGTCACACTGCAGACTTGAGAAGCATGGATGTTCTGTATTGTGATACAATATGTTATGATTATGGTTGTATGTGGTTGGTATTTTGGGGGTAACTCACTAAGCTTTAGGGCTTACAGTTCATTATATTTTTTCAGGTACTTCAGGAGATTGTGGCAAGGCAAATGCGTGATCGTACCGCTCCTCATGTTTTATGATTCATGTGACATGGTTCTGGGGGATACTCTGATGTTTAAACAATTTTGAAAATAAGATGTATGAACTTAATGGTTTTTGAATGAAATAAAATGTTTTAAATTGGCTCAAATTTTTGGTCGTTACAAGTTGGTATCAGAGCCTTGGTTTGAGTGAATTGGAGGAACATTCGTGTGAATCCAGTCTCAAATAATGGAGGGAGTTACAAAATAGTTTTCAAAAGGTTTTCGAAATAGGTAAAAGAGGATGCAGAGGGTACGATCAGCCAGAGCCTGTAAGTAAACCCCAAAATACCACACAAGTTATTTGACTATGTGATATGTTAGAACAGCATACTAGTACTAGGCTAGGGATCTTCAGGAATTGAATGATAGAATTGCCGGATTTCATGATGACTATTAACCTAGGGTTTTCCTTTGACATCCTTACTGTAGCTGTTTAGTGTATGCATCACGGTTGTGCATAATCAAGATCTTATAGCATGAGAATGTTTGATTCGACCTTAGGGTAGAATTGGATATTCGAAAGTCTATCGGTTCCAACATTATGTGTGGCTAGTATACACTAATGTTGTAGGTTCGGTGGAAGTTTCATGGATTGGGTGGGTAGTGAGAGGCCGGGAGGCCAGATATGAGATATTTAGCATTCCTCTAGGAGTGAGGATTTAATCGCTAGCTACATTTATGTATATTGTTAGGGTGTTGTGATGATACTTGAGACAAATATGGGTAGGTGTGGAAGGTATTATGGGTCCGTACTACTGATAGCACAGGACCCATACACGTGGCAAGGAAGTCACAACCCTTAGGGTTGGGTTTTGGAGCTGTTTCCCTGTCATCATATAGGTTATTAGAGACCTTTTGGTGTATTGCCAGAATGGTGGTCACAAGACGTCTTGTGACTGGATCCAGGCTAGGATCGGGAGCTGGCAGCCAAGATAGGCCAGCATTTTCAGGGGATCGTGTCAGGGAGATCCTCCGGGAGGAGACGATCGAGATAGTCCGGGGATAAATTCTAAAGATGATTGGGTCTTTCAAGACCGCCATGGTTGAGTATTTTGTCGAGCGTCATGTAGACATTGCTGAGATGGTTGTCGCGACAGCTTCAGTAGCTGTAACGACGGCTGGGAGAGGAGATGGTCAAGCTTTCCAGGACCCAGACATGTTATCGGTACATAATCTGATGAGCAGAAGGGTACAGTTATCTGGGAGTAAGAAGATGACCTATACTTGTTATATTTTCACGGGTTGAGCAGGAGAGTCTGGCTTGTGGGTTTATAGATTTGAGGCTCAGGGGTTTGCTCGAGGCCGGGTTACGGGTCGTAGGATCTCCGGAAAGGAGTGATGATTATGTTCAGCTAGGGTTTTGCAGCTGGAAGTGAAATGGTTGATTGATGAATTGGATCGTCGTTTGGTAGGGCAAGGATTGCACCCTCTGAGTTTCCGAGCTCGAAAGAGTGAGCAGGCTTGTGACCCCAAGATTAGGTGTATTCCAGCTCAGGTTCAGTTGGTTACAGGAATAGGCAACATTATTTTAGTGTCGGTGAACTCAGGACGGTCGGCGTGGCATAAGTGTTATGAGGTCCGGTTTTCCTTGGATCTCTTGTATCAGATGGAAAGGATTGATTGTGCGATATACTGCACTTTTGGGACTATAGACTATGTCTTGGGAGTGGTTTGTAGCCCGGTTTAGGGCAGAGGTTGTTTCAACTGCTGCTGTTCAGCTGTGGGCGTTTGAGTTAGTGAGTGAGTCAGGGTGTGAACCCTGAAGAGAATGATTTCTAAAGCCCAAAGGCGGGAAGCTTGTTTGGAACACCTTTGGAAAAGAGGTTTTATGTGGGAGGACTACGGATGGAGTCCCACAAAAGGGTTATTCATCAATGTCAGGATTCAGTGGTTAGCAACCATTAGTGGTTGACAGATTAAAAGCGCCAAGAGAAGTAACTTGTTGCTGAGGTATTAGTTGGAGCATCTATATGGTGGTCCTCAGGAAGTGAGTGTGGAGTCATTCATGCATTAGTGGCTTTCGGTTTCAGTAGGATATAGGAAGTGATCATCTGATTCTTAGAAGTGTGTGATGAGTCGGGTCTAGCTAGCAATGGAACACTAGTGGGAAAGAGTTGGTTGTCATCGGATAAGTCGTTGGGAAGTGCGGAGGATTGAGAATCCTTCAATCTTCATATATTGTGAAGGCTTAGTTGAATCTAAGTGGGGGAGTGTTACCCTGAGATGCTGAAGTGGAAAGGTTTTGAAACGGGGATAAGTTTCACAACCCAACAGTGAGTTGGACAGAGGCCCTATTGGATGCTTAGTTAAGGGTTATATTGTTTGGGGGTCCGTAAAACTCCCCAGCATAAGAACACGTCTTCTGGATGCTTGATAGAAGAAGTTGGGTACCCATGTTGGGGTCCTAGTCAAGAATCGGGTTCAGTTTGAGTTTTCAGTCAAGGGTGTGCTCGACTCTGAGGGTTTTGGATTGATAGATTGAGGTTTTTGTTAGATGTCAGGGCTCAGCAGCAGTACGAGAGTGCGGGTTATTTAGCGTGTAGGGTAGACACACGGGCCAGGGAACAGACCTCGGATTTCTGAGAAGGTGAACGATTGACAGACGGCCTGGTAGGGCGGTCCAGTCATGCTGAAGACTTTGTTTATGTTTGTAGATCTATGTTCGGGTATTGAGTAGGCTGCTACACTTTAGCACTCAATAGGTCTATTCCACGTTTTAAGCATGTTGCTAGAGTAGGCTGAGGACTCCGGTGTATCTTGGTTGATCGGAAGTTATTATTAGGGGTCGGACGGAGTTCAAAGAATCTTGGTGATCTCATCCGTTTGGAGTGTCTCCGAGGTTTCATCTTCTTGGATCGGGTAATACTCCAGTCGGGAACCGAGAATGGATCTGAATGGGTGTTTTAATTAAAATGTTGGATCCAACGGTGTTGTTAGCCGAGAGTGTGGCATGATTGGAGCAAGTGATAGAAAAGTGGGGCAGGGAACAGACCATGGTTTCAGGAAAGGTAGTTGGTCGATGTGAGGCTTGGGTTTAGGCCATGGAAAGGATTCTGGGAACGGAACTGGAGTTCGGAACCCCAAGGGGGTAGAATAGACTGCATGGGAGAGATCACCGGGAAGGATGGTTCAAGGTGACGTACGACAATTTTGAGCGGTCGGTATAGACTGAAGGCCGGAAGGCGTACCAGTCAAGCCGAAGCCTCAGGGAACGGTCCAGACAGGCTGAAGGCCCGGGAGGGCGGTCCAAACATGCTGAAGGTTCTGAGAGGTCCAGATAGGTTGAAGGCCTGGTAAGGCGGTCCAGTCATGCTGAAGACTCTGTATGTGTTAAGTGGATCTGTATGCGGAGAATGAGTGGAAATGTCGCCATGCAATAGCAATCGATATGGTCCGGCCCCAAGTATTGATCATGATGATGGAGTTGGCTGCAGGCCGTGCATGGGCCTTGTTGGTTATGTGATCGGATTCGTGGTATATGGGAGTTCGAGAATAGTAGTTGCTCTACATGGATAGTGGAGAGTGGAGTTTAGCTGAGTGGCACTTATAGGTACGGTAAAATATGTTAAGTAGACTTCCTGGAAAGGAAAGGTATGTAGCTCCGAAAGGAGTGTGAGTCCTCTGAAAGGAAGGCAGTAGAGTAAATGGATGATCGAAGGTGCTCCGGTTGATGGTGACAAGCACTGAGATTGTACCAGATGTGTGGAAGCACATACGAGTTGGATGCCCGTTGAGATTATGGGACGGTTAGCACTGACGCGGAGTCAGGAGAGATCGGAAGTGATGCACGGGTAGATCCTTGGATCCCGAATTATGGTTGTGGTCATGAGTTAGGTGTGTAGTGGTGTTTCATCCTAGGGATGGCTGGACCATCGTAGGCAAGCCTGGTCTTCCAGCCCAAGGCTGAGTGGGCCAGGTACGATGTGTATGAAGGTTATGGCTGGATGTTCAGGAGGATTGCTCGGAAGCTGTGAAATGTTCTGTCATGTCAGCGCGGTAAGGGATTTGATTCAGGGAGGAAACGGGATGAGTTTCCATCGGTGCAAGCTAATAGAATTGGCGCCAGATAGGCGAGAGATAGCGGGAAAATACTAGGTCAAGACCCGGTGGTGTAGAATGGTATCTAGTTTTCACAAGTGGCAGATGAATGCGTAAGACAGAAGTAAGGTAGTGTCTACTGGTGGCACTTAGTGATGAGTGTTGTTATCAGAGAAAGGAAGTCGGTGGCCGGCTTGAAGCAGTTATCAGGAACCTGCATGGGAAGAGGTAGATTTTAGGGATTCGATAGCAGTGTTTGAAGGAATCTTGGTTGGTTTGAGATCAGTGGATGCATTGTGGGAATATCATCTGGAAGTTTGTGTTGTAGCAGGCTTCGAGGACGAAGCCTAATTTAAGTGGGGGAGGGTTGTAACATCTTGAATTTCAGAAGTACGATTGAAGAGTTTAAAGTGTAATTTCGAAGAAGGGACTCGACGAGTAGGTATGCATACTCGCTGAGTCGGAGCGGGTTTGGGTCGCGAATTAAGTGACCAACTCTCCGAGTCGGAAGCTGGACTCGACGAGTTGGTATTGGGATAAGAAAAACCCTAATCTTAGGGTTTTCACCCTATTTAAAGGACTTAATGTCCTCCCCTCAGTTCCCTTAGACCCGTTTGAGATCTACTAAACCCTAGCTCGTGTGTATAAGGTCATTAGAGGGAGATTGAAGCTTTGAGAGGTGTTCTAGTGGAAGAAACGTGAAGATCAAAAGGGTTTGCATCAAGAAAGTAGTGTAGATGCAGAATCTACTGCAGTTTTGGGCACATCTTGGAAGTAATGAGCTATTACCTTTCCTTCGTTGCTTCTAGATTTATTCTTGAATGAGATTTGGGGCCATTTTGGTATGATTGAGATCCACTTCGGGTTTGGAGTCTAGATCTAAGGTTGCTACTTCAGATCTAGACTTGTATTGGTCCAGAAACTCATAAAGCATCAGTTATTGAATTATTGGTGAAGCCCTTTTGTCTAAAACCCAAGCCCTAGTGTGTTTTGGGCCTATATCTCTTTGGTTTCACGTAAAGTTTGTAACTTTATGCGAGGTATAGATTGTAGAAGGGTGGATCTACGGATTGGAGCCTCAGCATGGCTCAAAAAGCCTCTGAATGGATTGAGAACTAGAGAGACTCGGCGAGTCACACGGGTGTACTCGACGAGTTGTATGAACATGTTCATGGACTCGACGAGTTGGAAGAACAACTCGGCGAGTCTGTTCTTTGACTCGGCGATTCAAGTCGCAGAACCCCAACCTCTTTTGGTTAAAGCCTTGGATTAGAGAGTCGGTTGGCGAGTCAGTGAGTTGGACAGGATGGGACTCATAGATCGTTGGACTTGGCGAGTCTTGGGGTGACTCGGCGAGTTAACTTGTGTCATGAGAGTTTTCTGGATAAGGCAACTCGGCGAGTCGACGGGGTGACTCGGCGAGTAGAGTCAACCAGGAAGATTGACTTTGACTGAGGACTTTGACCTTGCCCAAGAGTTGACTAGTTTGACTTCCAAGGGTACTTTGGTAATATTGGTATTTATGGAATTGGTTCTTTGGTAGTGTTCAGTGGCGACGATCGTGTCGGGGGGTCGGAGCAGCTTGGTGTTATCTTTTCAGTCAGTAATTTCAGGTGAGTTATCCTCACTATATCAATAAGGTCTAAGGCACCAAGGCCAACCCTTTTAGTTGTCATCTTGGTTATAGTATGCTACATGTGGTTATGATCTGTTAGATTGGTATAAGAATAGACAGTATGTTGTTATGGTCATGTGATCCTTTAGGATTAGTATATTAGTGACCTGGTTAGGTCGATGCCTTGGTCATGAGAGATTGCTATGATCGATGATCTGTGAGATAGTTATATTTGATATCTATTATTTTACTATTGACGTGCTTATTGATCTGTTAGATCGGCGTCCTGGTAATTAGGACAGTATTATGTCGGTGACCTGGTTTAGGTCGGTCTCCTGGTATATAGGATGATGCTATGTTAGTGACCTGGTTTAGGTCAGTATCCTGGTATATAGGATGATGCTATGTTAGTGACTGGTTAGATCGATATCCTGGTAAGGATGATGCTATGCTTTATGATCTGCTAGATCGATTTGTTTGCCTATGGACTGTTATGTGATTTCCAATTATATGTACACATGGTTATTTGCTTGATGTTTGGGTTAGGCGGTCCTGCTTTGTGCTAAAGGCCAACATACCCTACGAGCGGTCCGGATAGATTGTAGGCCAGTATGGCGGTCCAGTCATACCAAAGGCTCGGAGAGATACAAATAGACTGAAGGCCTGGTGCGGGCGGTCCAGTCATACTGTAGACTCAGAGAGTGGATCAGGTGAACTGAAGGCCTGTTGAGGGCGGACCAGTCACGCTGCAGACTTGAGAGGCATGGTTGTTCTGTATTGTGATACAATATGTTATGATTATGGTTGTATGTGGTTGGTATTTTGTGGGTAACTCACTAAGATTTCGGGCTTACAGTTCAGTGTATTATTTCAGGTACTTCAGGATATTGTGGCAAGGCGAAGGCATGATCATACCGCTCCTCATGTTTTATGATTCATGTGATTTTGTTCTGGGGGATACTCTGATGTTTAAACTATTTTGAAAATAAGATGTATGAACTTACTGGTTTTTGAATGAAATAAAATGTTTTAAATTGGCTCAAATTTTTGGTTGTTACATAATTTGGCTTAATGGGTGGCTAAATCTCGAATCGAAACAACGAACTTGATATATGTACGAATGTTGGATGAAGTACTCGTGTGACCAGTCTAGTTAGTTGAACGAGTATGTTTGAAATTATTTTGGTGACTAGATTAAACTTTGAAATCTCAAAAAAATAAAATTGGATCTTATGGGAAGAAGTGACATGGAACCAAAACACTTCATAAAGATCTCGCAAAAGAGAAAGAGATTCCTTGGTACAAACCACGATAGTGGACATTTGTTAATTCCATGGTAAAAATCTTGAACATTTAATTGTTCACCGTCAATTCAGTAAACTGTGTTGGATTTTGGGTTTCTCTCAATTCGTGGTAGTACGAAACTAAGATCATTAACACAGAATTGGTGCAACCATAAACCTCAGTGGTAGTATCTCAGAGTCTCAAGGATTGCAATCAAGGATGTGAAAGTGATGGAGAAAAATAGAGTTGGTTTAATAAGAAAAACTGTACCTCTGCTATACGAAAGTGACTAAGTATTTAACTCTTAAATAAAAGTGAGAAGATTAAGGTAGCTCATGACTGATGTGAATTTAGCAGCCTGATTGGGAAGAAACTAATGGTAGATTAGATTCATTAAGGCTTCACATCAAGTCCATGGAGGCTTTGGTCTACATACAACAACATGCTTCTAGGGACACTTAGTGAATTCATAGATAAAGAGATTTACACTTGCTCCATCACACGAATTGAGAGATATAACAAACCTCATCCTTAGTGATTTGTGTATGTGTCTAAGATATATTTTTGCTGTTTTACGATTTATAAAATAAGAGAAAGAAAAAGAAACACAAATAAAATAATTTTGAAATCTTGAAATTTTCTGAAAGAGATAGAAAAGAAAAGAAATATATTTTTGAATTTTGACTAAAATAAAAGTTCAACACATAGTTTCCGAAGGAAAACAAAAACAAAATTTTTTTTGATGCGAATTGGGGCGAACGTTCGTGTCAATTTGTGTCCCGAAAAAACCGGAAACGAATTAGAGCGAGCATTCGTGCCAATTCGCATGACAAAAACATAAAATAAAATCGAAATTAAAAACGAAAGTAAGTTTTCAAACAAATGATTTTTGAATTTTTGGAGTTTTCTTGAAAAACGAACGAAAGAAAATCATTATATATAAAGTACAAAAGGATATTGGTAAAATCGAACCACAAATGAACAGTAGACGCGAGTCACTTTGAGCATTCGCATCGATTCACATCGACAACTTTATTAAAGCGAATGTGGTTTTGGTACCGATTCAGCTTCCATCATTCCTAGGCCTTGAATAATTTTGTTGAATGTTCTATCAGGTAAGGCTTTCGTGAATATGTCAGCTAACTGATCTGAGTATCTTACGAAATGAATTTCAAAGTTGTCATCTTCTATGTGATCCTTGATGAAATAATACCTCAGTGCTATGTGTTTCACCTTCAAGTGTTGCACTGGGTTGTGACAAATGTGAATGGAACTTTCAGAGTCCCAGTATAGTGGGATTCGTTTCATGCTTAAGCCATAGTCGCAAAGCTGGATGTGAATCCGAATGACTTGAGATATATATGAAGCAACAGCTATATATTCAGCTTCAACTGTTGACAAGGATACACACGTTTGCTTCTTGGACTCCCAACTGACAAGTTTGACATCGAGAGATTGGCATCCTCCAGTGGTGGGTTTTCTACTTAACCCTCATCCCCCAAGGTCAGCATCTAAAAATGCTTGTACAAAGAAGCGAAATTTTGTAGGATACCATATGCCAAGTGATAAGGTTCGTTTCAAGTATCTAAAAATGTTCTTGACGGCCACCATGTGAGGTTCGTGAGGATTTTCTTAGAACCTAGCACAATAACAAATGGAAAACATAATATCTGGTCTACTAGTTGTTAGATACATCAATGATCCTATCGTTTGACGATAAAGGATCATATCAGCAGCTGGTTGTTCTAGAGATGGTGTGAGTTTCGTTCCGAATGCCATTGGAACCTTCACTTTACAGTCTCCCACCATTCCAAATTTAGCTAGTAAGGTCATCGTATATGCTTCCTGATTTACAAAAATGCCTTCTGGTCCCTATCTTATATTCAATCCAAGGAAAAAGTTAATTGGACCCATGGAGCTCATCTCAAATTTAGTTTCCATCAACTTTCGGAATTCAGATGTTAAGCTAGGATTCGTAGAGCCAAAGATGATGTTATCAACGTAAATTTGGACGATCATCAAGTGGTCACCCTCTCTCTTGGGAAAGAAGGTTGGGTCAACTTAACTGTAACGCCCGCAAATCTGGGCTAGTCAAATTAGAGGCAATAGGGGTCGAAAACGACTTTTCGACAAAAGATTATTTAGAATAAATAATCTTAACCAAGTTGTAGAGTATGTTACAAGGTTTTCGTACATATAAAGAACGCCGAAAACCGAGTTATAACGAAGAAGTTATGACCCGTTGAAGTTTCGCGACGGAACCGGCACGATACCGGGAAGCGTAAATAGTGAATTTATGATAGAGCGGGATTTAGCCTTAGCGATCTAAAAGAAAGTCGTAGAATATGTTAAACTAAGAACATCAATAAAAAGAACACCCAAATCTGACTTCGTATGAGGAAGTTATGATTTTTCTAAGATTTAGCATAGCAGTGCACAGCCCGAAATCTGAATTTTAGATCGGTCGATTTTTAGCCGACGGGATCTAAATGAAAGTTGTAGTACTCGTAAATACCAACGCGTGGATATAAAGAACGTCGATAATAGAGCTCGTATGCAAAAGTTATGGACGAAGCTTAGTCCCTACTTTTCGAGCGCGGCGAATTCGATACAGTTTCGTAAATACGAGATAGAATGAGAATTAGCCAACGAGGTCTAAATGAGAGTTGAAGATCTCATTAATAGGAACTCAACGGTAAAAAGACAGACAAAAAAGGAGCTCGTATGCGAAAGTTATGGACGAAGCATAGTCCCTACTTTTCGAGCGCGGCGAATTCGATACAGTTTTGTAAATCCGAGATAGAATGAGAATTAGCCAACGAGGTCTAAATGAAAGTTGAAGATCTCATTAATAGGAACTCAACGGTAAAAAGACAGACAAAAACGGAGCTCGTATGCAAAAGTGACGGACGAAGCTTAGAGACTACTTTACTATAAAACTCCTATAAATACAAGGGTGAACTCCTCATATTTTCTTCACACCATAAGCCTTTCTTTCTCTCTCTAACTTTTCTCTAGCCTCCCTAAACCCCTCCCAAGTCTACGGAACCTCCCTAGCACGAGAAGAAAGCCCCGGAGCGCCCGACGGCTCCGAGAAGAAAAGCTTTCGGCTTGGAAACGCTGCTCCAGCGAAGACCGGTTTTTAATAAAAACTCGCTGTAAGTGAGCTACGCCTATACTATATTTAATATAGATTTTATTTAATTATAGTAACATTATTAGGACGTTAAAATAATTATTTGGGCTATTATTATGAGTTATATTGAGTGTTATTTAACGCTTATATAATAGTAATAATAGCTAGACTATTAATTAGTCGTGCTTAACGTTAAAAACTAAACCCTAGTGGTATTGATACTAGGTTTTGTCGAGGAAAATTGTTTTGAGATAACGAAATGCTGTCTGAGTTCGGAATCACCACCTAATCAGGTGAGTGCATAGTTACTTTCATCTTACACATAGATATGAAGTATTTTATTATAAATTTACGTGTTATGTGTGCATATTGTCTAAATACTTGCTGTCTATGCTGGTGAAAGATTTTTATACATGTTTTAAATGATGTAAACTGTATAAAGTATTTTATATCTACAAGATATGTTGGGTAAAACATTGGTAGATGAATGATGATGGATAAAAGCTGAAATAGAGGAACATTAGTAGTACGGACCTAGTGCCCTATAGGTATACATTGGCAGCAGTGGACCTAGTACCCTATAGATGAGCACTGGCAGCTGCGCCACAACCCGTAGATGATTTAGATCTACAGTAAACGTCCTAGCAGCTGCGCTCCAAGGATAGTATCGGCAGCTGCGCCTAATAAGGAGCCTTATGACCATGACAGTAGTGTTTAAAGGTCAATACCGGCAGAAGCGCCTCATAGAAAATGTCCTAATTCTGGCAGCTGAGCCTAAGTGACAATATTAGCAGCTGCGCTTGACCAATGTGTCATTGGCAACAATGGACTTCATGTTGTTTCCTTAGGATGATCCTTAGGAATGAATGAATGAGAAATAGCTGATTCTTAGGGTAGATCCTTAAGAATAAAGAAGATAATGGGGATGGGTAATTGGGTTGATTGTTTGATTGTTTAAACATAATAATTATATTATTGTGGGTTGAAAACCCTATGTACTCACCAGGTTTCCCAACCTGATCCACTCAGTTTATTTATATCACAGGTGTTGATATGAAGTGACATTACACTGAGAGATTTAAAGAGATGTAGATCACTAGTGTAAATAATTGTAAGTTCTGTTTATGCTTACGTTTCTGTATTAACGATGACATCCCAAACGTTTTAAAATGAAATAAATACGTTTCTTCGAAAATGTTTTAATAACGTATTTACCATGTTTTTCTGGGAACAAATTCCGCAACATTTTTATAAAATGAAGTACTCTGATTTTTATAAAGCATAAACAACATCGGTCTTTTTTGGCCGTGAAAATGGGGATGTCACAGTTGGTATCAGAGCATTAGTTTAAGCGAACTAGGAATATGAATTTATTTCTAGACTTAAACTTAGAATGGTAAACGATGATTGTGAGGTGTGGGCACTAGCTTATTTTAGGAATTATGCCTAAAATGCTTTTATGTGCTAAATGCTTTATGCCTTATATGCTGTTATTTATTCGGATCTATGGTCTGTTGCCGACCGGATCTGGAAACCTTATATGTTTAGGATTCTAAACGTACGACTACGATATTAGAACTAGCATGTAAATGTTTCGGAGTGATAAGGATGATTTAAATGTCAATCCTAAGTAAAGGTCTAGATTCACCTTATTCGGTGTATAGATCAAGATGGCAAGGACCCGTAGCGGAAACGTGAATGCAAATGAGAATAGGAACCAACCCCTAGTGGTTCAGCAAATACCTGTTGTAGAAGAAGTTGCACCTGAGCCAGTCACGATGGCTAGAGTTCAAGTCATGATTCGGGCTATGCTAACTGAATAAAGGGAAGAAATGAGGAGGATGTCGAATAGGGACGAACCTACTATGCCCACTGAGCAACCTGAGCTGATTCCCGAGCAATCGGAGGAAGGGAACTACAGTCGCCAAGTGAGTCAAGTGGGGACTCAAGATGGCCTGGAGAGGAGAAACGACAAGGATGGGCGAATGTACAAGAATTTCTTGGGTGCGAAACCACCAAGTCTCTCAGGAAGCCCAAAGCCTGTTGAGATTATGGATTGGATCTCCGAGATGGAAATGGTGTTTGAGAGCTGCGACTGTAGCGAGAAACAGAAGAATGTCTTCGCCGTAAGACAACTGAAAACTGGAGTCTTGAGCTGGTGGAAGCTATTGGCAGATACGATGCCACGAGGAGAAGCCTTAAGGATGTCATGGGAAGAGTTCTTGGAACAGTTGAAAATGCAGTACTGCTCAGAGATAGATCTGATAGACCTAAACAACGAGTTTCAGAACCTGAAGAAAGGGAAGATGAGTGTTGATGAGTATGCCACCGCATTCACCAAGAGGATGAAGTTATTCCCCTACTTGGTGCCTTCTAAACTCTCCAAGATTGATAGGTTTGCTAATGGACTGCCCACTGACTTTGGCCCAATGGTCAAAATGGCAACTACCTTGAAAACAGCTGTTAGGGCAGCTAAGAACGTAGAGGCCTAGGTAAGAGAAAAGGGTCTAGAAAAAGATAAGTCAGGAGAGAAGCGGAAGTTTGAAGGATTTTCAAGGTCCAAAAAGGAAAGCAAGACTACCCAAAGAGAGAGGGGGCTACAAAGCCATATGTGCCGCCAAAGCAAAAAGCGAGAACATTTCAAATGATCCTTGACGAAGCAGATGACAATGCGAAGATTCAGGAGTTAACGCTTGACATCCAAGGATCGAGTTATGGAGTAATCGTGTAGATAGTACCTCGCGATGTAGCCTGTTAGGGGCATAGTTTAGGGTGAACTTGAACACCTATGTAAACATTTTAAGGAATAATATAAAACCTTCATTTTGATATTTTATGTGTTAAACTGTTATGTGATTTTCTTGTATGGTGACTTGGAAAACTGCGAGACAATACTTGGGACGGATATGAGTAGGTGTGGATGGTAGTAGAGGCCTATACTACCGGAAGCACAGGACTCACACTTGGATCAGGGAAAGTCACAAGGTTACCAAGAAGCTAGTAATTGATTTCGTTTTATTCAAGTGTGTTGTTACCATCGTTTCGGTAATGACTAAGAAGATTGTTGATATTCCGACCCTAGTGGTCATATCGAATCGAGTCCGACTACGATGAGTATGTTGTGTGGTTCAGAGAACCAAGTTTGATGTAGCGTCCGACTTAAACCAAACGGTTGAAATCAAAGCGATCAATAGAAGTATCGCACTCGTTGTTAAAGAAGTTGGTGGCTAGAAATGCCTAATGTTAAAGTGTGATTATATCACATTAGAACATGAAGGAAGGCATAGTCTGTTTTAGAATTTAACTCTAAGAGACCTAAGTCTAAGTGTTGCAACATACGATGATAAGTCATTAGAATATAACACATCGATCTATAGTATTAATAAAAGAACTTATCTCAAGTCCGTATCCAGCAAGGATCGAGATTGTGACTTGAAGGTCATAATTTGGAGTCTAACCTGAGGTAGAGAGCAGGTGCACGATCGAGTACTCTTACAGTCAATGAGTTTAAGAGATAGAATTGAAGGAATGTAGAAGTTATAATTATTACCTAGGATGAAGAGATGACGTATGGAGTCATTATACGACCCTGTTTCATTGATGATTCCGGGACGTAGTCATCCTAAGGGGGAGATAATTGTAACGCCCGCAAATCTGGGCTAGTCAAATTAGAGGCAATAGGGGTCGAAAACGACTTTTCGACAAAAGATTATTTAGAATAAATAATCTTAACCAAGTTGTAGAGTATGTTACAAGGTTTTCGTACATATAAAGAACGCCAAAAACCGAGTTATAACGAAGAAGTTATGACCCGTTGAAGTTTCGCGACGGAACCGGCACGATACCGGGAAGCGTAAATAGTGAATTTACGATAGAGCGAGATTTAGCCTTAGCGATCTAAAAGAAAGTCGTAGAATATGTTAAACTAAGAACATCAATAAAAAGAACGCCCAAATCTGACTTCGTATGAGGAAGTTATGATTTTTCTAAGATTTAGCATAGCAGTGCACAGCCCGAAATCTGAATTTTAGATCGGTCGATTTTTAGCCGACGGGATCTAAATGAAAGTTGTAGTACTCGTAAATACCAACGCGTGGATATAAAGAACGTCGATAATAGAGCTCGTATGCAAAAGTTATGGATGAAGCTTAGTCCCTACTTTTCGAGCGCGGCGAATTCGATACAGTTTCGTAAATACGAGATAGAATGAGAATTAGCCAACGAGGTCTAAATGAGAGTTGAAGATCTCATTAATAGGTACTCAACGGTAGAAAGACAGACAAAAATGGAGCTCGTATGCGAAATTTATGGACGAAGCTTAGTCCCTACTTTTCGAGCGCGGCGAATTCGATACAGTTTTGTAAATCCGAGATAGAATGAGAATTAGCCAACGAGGTCTAAATGAAAGTTGAAGATCTCATTAATAGGAACTCAACGGTAAAAAGACAGACAAAAACGGAGCTCGTATGCAAAAGTTACGGACGAAGCTTAGAGACTACTTTACTATAAAACTCCTATAAATACAAGGGTGAACTCCTCATATTTTCTTCACACCATAAGCCTTTCTTTCTCTCTCTAACTTCTCTCTAGCCTCCCTAAACCCCTCCCAAGTCTACGGAACCTCCCTAGCACGAGAAGAAAGCCCCGGAGCGCCCGACGGCTCCGAGAAGAAAAGCTTTCGGCTTGGAAACGCTGCTCTAGCGAAGACCGGTTTTTAATAAAAACTCGCTGTAAGTGAGCTACGCCTATACTATATTTAATATAGATTTTATTTAATTATAGTAACATTATTAGGACGTTAAAATAATTATTTGGGCTATTATTATGAGTTATATTGAGTGTTATTTAACGCTTATATAATAGTAATAATAGCTAGACTATTAATTAGTCGTGGTTAACGTTAAAAACTAAACCCTAGTGGTATTGATACTAGGTTTTGTCGAGGAAAATTGTTTTGAGATAACGAAGTGCTGTCTGAGTTCGGAATCACCACCTAATCAGGTGAGTGCATAGTTACTTTCATCTTACACATAGATATGAAGTATTTTATTATAAATTTACGTGCTATGTGTGCATATTGTCTAAATACTTGCTGTCTATGCTGGTGAAAGATTTTTATACATGTTTTAAATGATGTAAACTGTATAAAGTATTTTATATCTACAAGATATGTTGGGTAAAATATGGGTAGATGAATAATGATTGATAAAAGCTGAAATAGAGGAACATTAGTAGTACGGACCTAGTGCCCTATAGGTATACATTGGCAGCAGTGGACCTAGTACCCTATAGATGAGCACTGGCAGCTGCGCCACAACCCGTAGATGATTTAGATCTACAGTAAACGTCCTAGCAGCTGCGCTCCAAGGATAGTATCGGCAGCTGCGCCTAATAAGGAGCCTTATGACCATGACAGTAGTGTTTAAAGGTCAATACCGGCAGAAGCGCCTCATAGAAAATGTCCTAATTCTGGCAGCTGAGCCTAAGTGACAATATTAGCAGCTGCGCTTGACCAATGTGTCATTGGCAACAATGGACTTCATGTTGTTTCCTTAGGATGATCCTTAGGAATGAATGAATGAGAAATAGCTGATTCTTAGGGTAGATCCTTAAGAATAAAGAAGATAATGGGGATGGGTAATTGGGTTGATTGTTTGATTGTTTAAACATAATAATTATATTATTGTGGGTTGAAAACCCTATGTACTCACCAGGTTTCCCAACCTGATCCACTCAGTTTATTTATATCACAGGTGTTGATATGAAGTGACATTACACTGAGAGATTTAAAGAGATGTAGATCACTAGTGTAAATAATTGTAAGTTCTGTTTATGCTTATGTTTCTGTATTAACGATGACATCCCAAACGTTTTAAAATGAAATAAATACGTTTCTTCGAAAATGTTTTAATAACGTATTTACCATGTTTTTCTGGGAACAAATTCCGCAACATTTTTATAAAATGAAGTACTCTGATTTTTATAAAGCATAAACAACATCGGTCTTTTTTGGCCGTGAAAATGGGGATGTCACAGTTGTTTAAATTTAGACATTTTAAGGAAGCGAGTGATAGTTTTATACCAGACTCTTGGAGCTTCCTTCAGACCATAAACTGCCTTGTCTAAGAAGTAGCAATGATTGATATTCTTCTCATTTACTAACTTAGGTGGTTGTTCCATGTATACAGTTCTAATTCTCCATTCAAGAAAGGAAATTTAACATCCATTTGAAATACCTCGAATTTCTTATGCGTTGTGTACGCCAAGAAGATGCGAACATGCTCCAACCTTGCAACTGATGCAAAGATTTCTTTATAGCCAATGCCTTCATCCTGAAAATATCCGTTAACCACGAGTCTTGCCTTGTTCCTTATAACGTTCCCTTCTTTATCACTTTTGTTGCGAAATACCGAATTTAAACCTACAACTGATGCATCTAGTGCAGTTGGAAATAGCCTCCAAACTTTGTTTTGTTCAAACTCGTTAAGTTTGTCTTATATCGCTTGCACCCAATAAGAATGATCGAGAGCAACATTAACTGTTGTGGGTTCAACTTTGGAGACGAATGAGTTAACCATACAAAATTCCACTTTAGATAATAATGTAGCTTGTTTCGCTTTTATCTGAGATCTCGTAAGAACACCTGCAAAAGATTCACCAATAAATTGGGTTTTCGGGTGATCTGTGGTCTATTTGTTTAGTGCATGATAGTTTGGATCATAAGAGGGATCCAATTCAGCATTTATTTCTTCGAATTCTGATTTCCCATCCGAATCGTCATTCACATCCTTATTCTCCCCCTCGAATGACGAGAGATCCTCTTCTTCAGGAATTGAAGAATCCCCTGTGAATGGAGTTTCGTGAGTCGTTTTGGGAGGTAAGTCATTTGTATCAGAGGATGGGTCAGAAAAAGGAGACGAAGTGCAACCCTCCCCCTGAGGTCGTGCATTGGAGTTAGAATTCTCCTCTAGAATGAAGTGCTCATGTCTAGAGGTACTTTCACAGTTGAAGGCTGATTGTGCATGTCCTTCGCAACGTCATCGGTTATCCTTTTCAATTCATCTACTTTATTGTCAGTTGCTTTCACTTCAGATGTGAGTAACATGAATTTTTCATACAGATTGGAGATTGGAATAGTGACTGGACATGGCTTTGGAAAGATTTCCTCCGATTGACTCTCTTTTGATTAAATCCTCTTCAAGTAGTTGTCATCGAACATAACATAGTAGGTTTCTTCTCTCTTCTTTGAGCATTTGTTGAGAATCCTATATGCCTTGGAGGTCAACGAATACCTTCGTCAGCTTTCGCATCGAATTTGTTTCGTTGTTCCTTAGAATTAAAGATTAAACACCTAGAACCAAATACATGGAAAAACTTAACATTACGTTTACGATTATTTATGATTTCATAGGGAGTGATAGACAAGTGCATATTCAGAATGGATCTATGAAACAAGCAGTCGCAATAGCATCCACCCAGAAATATTGAGGCAAACAAGCGAAGGTGCGCATGGTTCGTGTAGCTTCAAATGAATAGCGATTTCGTTTTTCAACTACACAGTTCTGTTATGGAGTGTAAGGAGCAGAAAAATTGTGTGAGGCTCCCTTTTCAGTAAGAAATTCTTCAAACTATTGATTTTTGAATTCTAGCCCATTATCGCTGCGAACGTTGCGAAACAATTTTTGCGGTTGAAGTTCAATTTGCTTTATAAAATCCTTGAGTTTAGGAGTAGCTTCAGATTTCTATTTAAGAAAACACACCCAAGTGAAACGTGACAAATCATCTGTTATGATAAGAATGAACTTACTACCAACAACACTTTCAAACTGTTACTTTATTATTTTTCATTTTCGTTTCTTTTGAATCAGATTGTTTTTGTTTGTTTTTAATTTGATTCTGGATGAATTCTTTCTTAACTTTCTTAGGGTTACTAGTCGATTTCTTGGTTTGAGCTTCAGAATCTGAGACTAACTTTCCCTTTCTCTTGGCATCTTTGGGTGAAGCTTTTGTGGGTTGAGAATGATGAGATTTCGGTTTCTCAATGGTCTTCTTTGAAAGAGAAGGTTTTTTAACACAGTTCCTTTTCGGTTTTCGTGGATTACAAGAATGACAGTACGCACATTGACTAGGATTCGCGTGCGAACGAGTTTTCGTATCTGATTGGAAGATTTTTCTCTGCGAACATAGTTAGAATTTTGGGATTGCAAAAATTGCTTCCTTTCATTTAAATTTCTCGGATATCTTCTATTTCTTTGACGTTTTTGCTTGAACCTTCCTTTGTTCCACTTGGACATCCTTTCTCATAGTTAGAACGATTGTTCAGTGGTTATGCCACATATCTTCCTTTTACTCTCCACGAGGTTCCTTCTGACAGACCCTTTGTTTTGTCTGCATTGTCTATAGGAGCGGACCAAAAGAACTCATCGAAACCATTTTTTGTCTTCATTGATGATGGACGTTAGATCGACAGTTTGATTTTTGTCCAGACCTTTGGTGGCAAACACTTGATTGGGGAGAATTTTCAATTTGGGAAAAACCGTCGAAATAGCTTTTGAAATTTCAGGTTTGTTTTGAGAGATATGTTTGAATTCAACTACATTTTTAGAAATCAAAGCTTTCGCATCTTCGTTTGTAGTTTTAACAAACTCTGAGCAATCCACCTTATCCTCTACAGAAATTTCGCTCATATCACTATCCTCATCGAATTCAGATGTGCTTTTAACATTTATCTTATTTTCTAAACTCAATTTGGCACTCAATGAATCGAATTTGTGTATAGTATCATATTTAATTTTCTTCTTATAATTTTCATCCAAAAGTTGTTTTATCATGTTTTTGTGGTCTTTGGACTTAATGTATGGTTCAAGTCATTCTAGTCCTACCCTGTATGCATCAGAAATCTCATCAAACAAGACAGTGGATTCACACTTATAACAATCGGCGTCAATTTCATCTTCCTTTAATTTGAGAAATGGTAAAATCATCTTGTGAATTTTCTCACAAATCTCATAATCAAGGTGCAACTGAGTAATGTTAATGTAAAGCATTTTAGCTATCAAACAAAAAATGTTACGTTGTTTTAAAATCATCAAATTGTCTCGTTTCAAGTAAATTAATTGATCCCTAGACTTAGACAACTCTGAATCGGTCATCTCAATCCACATTCGCCTCTCATCGCTTTTCGACGAAACCCTACTGATTTGATCAGTTATGTTAGATTTTGTCAAACGGGCTCTTTTTAAACTATCACTAATGTTTGAAAAAGTGAATTTTAGGTCGTTTAATTTAGTTTCGAATCTGGACACAGCTATATTGAGAGATTCAGGAATTAGATTTACCTTGTTAATCAGCTGTTCACATTTATTGATTTGTTTAGGAATTGGTCTTGCAGTGAAACAACTACAATCTCTTCTTCCACTCCCAATAACATTCTCCTGCGTCTGTGACCCATCACTCGTCACCATCAAACATCTTCCTACAAACTGCAAACTCTCCTCTTTCGTAACGAATGCCCTGCCATGTGTGGGCCTGCGAACCACGTCATCTTCAGAGTCAGTTGACCAGACTTCAACACCTCTAAACTCATTCTCAGCCATATATTCCTACATAATCAAAGAAGACATAGAGTTATCAGTAACCTTTTTCTTCTTGATCTCCTCCAACTTTCGCATGTGGTAGGACTCATCATCTTTTCCTTCTTTCTTCTCATTTAACCTTCTCAGCATGCAATCCTTAGCCAAATGATTTTTGCCATGAAAAAAGTTGCAGTCATAGCCAGAGTCACCCACGATCTTTTTCTCCTTCTTGTCTCCCTCCTTTTGAGAAGTGCTTTTTTTCTCCTCTTTCACCTTTTTTGAGCTGTAACTGCCTTGCCAGTTTCGGTTCTTGTTTGATGAAAATTTCTTCCTTGTGAACCGCTTGGGATTTGAAACCATTAAAGCATACTCCTCGTTCGTGAGATCACATCCAGAATGATCAGAATCAGACTCTTCCTCTGCAACTGTCTTTCCCTTCGCAACAAGAGCTAAAGACCCGATACCATAAACAACTTTCGCTTCATTCAACACCTCACTTTCATGTGCCTTAAGGATCCCTACAAGCTTGGCTAGAGTGTAACATTTGAACTGTTTGTGTGCTTTGATGGTAAAGACCACTGCCATCCACTCAGATCTAAGCCCATTCATGAGAGTAACCTTTTGCTCGATCACCTCTCGTCCAATACCATGTTTCATCATCTTGCTTAGAAGTTAATTGTAGCGATTGGATGTTTGGATCAAATTTTCTTCTGGCTTTTGTGTGAAAGCACCAAACTCCGAAAGCAGAAGGGTTTGAGTGGAATGCTTAAGATATGCATCCGTGGAGTAAATTTCCTTGAGCCGATCCCAAATGGCTTTCGCAGTATCACACGAACTAACTAGACGAAAATTATCGGCCTGCAAAGCGAATCTAATGATCCTAATTACCTTAACGTTGCTAATTAGTTTTTCTTTCTCGTCCTGAGGAACGTCCTTCACATCAAGGAGCAGCTGATTGTATTCCTTCTGAGTTTTGATAGTTCTTTTGGTCTCTGTGTGAACAAATGGACCAAGAGTAATGGCTTCCCATATTTAATAGCCATTGTCGTCTGAACCGAGAACATAGTCTTCAAAATGAAGCCCCAACCTTCATATTTATGAGGGAAGAGAATCGGGATCCTTGTTGTTGATCCAATACTGCTTGAAATATTCAAGGAGTTGATATGAGAATCGTCGTGTTGCATGATGATATTTTCCTTGATACCTGTAGAGAATCAGACGTGTAAACTAAGATCATTTATAGGGTAATATCAAGATCACTTTATGCCGTCAAGATGACAATGAAGACGACTGAACTAGATCTTATAGTAACAGAAACCCTACAACTCTGTAAACAGAAGAGATGCATATAGGTGACATAGTCTCCTGCTCTAATACAAATTGTTAGGATTAAAATCCTTAGGGATCGATAACATTCAGAACAAGTAAAGTAAGAACACAATGATTATTTAAGAATATAGAATGATTAAATGTCACGCCTCAAAAGAACTCTATCAAGAATTGCTACTGTAGAGGCGTGATTAGGGTTATAGAGTAATAATCAAAGTTTACAAAAATACGAAGCATGCATGCACTTTAAATGCTCTAAACCTAGAAATAAATACGAGTGGACAAGCTCAACTCATTAATACAAAAGACTAAACCACAAGCCCAATGACACAACATCTAATACCCAACATTTAGTTATATACAATTACAATCATTGATTTAAATATATGAAATTATATCACCTTATAATATATATTTATTTTATTTTATTTTTTGTTCTAATGTTGTTAATTTAATGTAATTAGAGTATGAAATTTAAAATATGAAATGAAGAATCAATTATTAATTTAATGTAATTAGAGTGGGAAATTTAAATTTTAAAATTTAAAATGGATAATTAATAAGTTGACATTAATGAGGATTTCTAATATTGTGACACTTGTCAATATGATAATAAACTTCTTTACTTATTAGAATATATATATATATATATATATATATATATATATATATATATATATATATATATATACTAGACGAATGCCCGCGCGTTGCGCAGAAACATCTATATAACTGAAATCTTTACATGTTTTTTTTAATATAAAAATAATTTTATTGTTAAATTTGATATAATAATTCATATACTAAGGATATAATATATTGATTATTTTGAAGAGTAAACTACACGAATGATCCCTATGGTTTGGGGTGATTTGCGCTTGGTCCCTAACTTATTTTTTTAACTCGGAAGGTCCATACTATTTGTTTTTGTTATGCGCTTTGTCCCTACTGGTTGTTTTTGTTACGCGTTCGGTTTCTGTCTAACCTAAAAAGACTATTATTTAAATAGGGAAAAATTGTGGGGTAGTTAAGGTAGGGTGAATGGGTGGGGTAGGGGTGTGTTTATTTAAATAAATTAGAAAATCAAGGGAAAAATAGTCTTTTTAGGTAAAACAGGGACCAAGTTCCTAACAAAAACAAATAGTAAGGACCTTCCGAGTTAAAAAAAAAAAAAAAATAAGTCAATGACCAAACACGTAAATTACTCTAAACCATAGGGACCATTCATGTAATTTACTCTATTTTGAATTATATGATAATATATATATATATATCTATTAAAACTGCATAATTTCAATCTTTTAAATTACCTCTACCCGCGGGTTACTCATGAATAAAATAAAATATAATATATAGTTTAATGTTATTTATAGTTGTAGTTATTATTAATTAATTTTTTAAAATTTATTTTCTTAACGTTTTAATTTCTATCATTGTAATTATTTAAAACATCAAACAGTTTTTTTTTTATTTTAAAGGTAACAATACAATTATTTATATAGAGTTATTTTTAATTATTTTTATTGTAAGTTATTTTAAGCTAATTATTTGAAAACTTTTAAGGATTATAAAAATATATTTTGGAAATATTTTAGTTAAATTGATATTACAATTTATTTTTTGCATTTAGCACTACAATTTATCATTTTTAACAATTCACAAAATATTCTTTGCGTTTTTTAAGTGGAACTGAAATTTATATTGAAGTTGACCTTGTAATGTGATATTTAAATTAACAATTTAAGTATTTTTTTTCCAAACTGTTCAAAAGTTGTAGCTTTAAATTTGATAATGGTTTACATACAACAACATATTGAATCTAATAAATTAACTATATTATGTTAAAAGTTAAAGACATAACTTTATAGATAGAAGTAAAAATATTATTTTAGTATTGAAATTTAGTTTATTTATGATTACATTTTAGGTTTGATACTTATTTAACCTTATTAACCAACTTATAATCATTATTAGAAAGACACTACAATTTATCACTTTTAAGTATTTATAAAATATTCTTTAGGTTGTTTAATTTGAACCAAAATTTATATGTAAGTTGATCATGTAAGGTTGTATTTAAATTAACAATTTAAGTATTTTATACAAATTGTTCATAAGTTGTAACTTTAAAATGATAATGGTTTACATACAACAACATATTAGACCTAATAAATTAAGTATAATATTTTAAAAGTTAAACACATAAATTTATAAGTAGAAGAAAATCTATTCTTTTAATATTGAAATTTAGTTTATCTATGATTACACTTTAGGTTTTATATTTATTTAACATTATTAACCAACTTATAATCATTATTAGAAGGAAATTGAAAAGTCATGGGAGTTTCAAATGAATGTAGTGAAAGGAAAAATGAATGAGAGTTTCAAATGAATGTGGTGAAAGAAAAAAATGCTTGCCTTATAAGTATATAATGATATATATATATATATATATATATATATATATATATATATATATATATATATATATATATATATATATATATATATATATATATATATATATATATATAGGTTCGTATAAAACCATTATAATTTGTGAGACACGGGGACGTAATCCTAGAAATTAATATTTAAAAAATAATTTATCAAAAAATTGTATCTTTGATGCTTATTGATAGTGTTTTTTGAATATGCACATTTTTTAAAATCATTTGAATATGCACATGAAGGTATTTTTTTTAAAAAAATTTTGCAATCATTTTTGCTTCTATACGTAGACATGAAATACAAGATCACCATCATATATATATATATATATATATATATATATATATATATATATATATATATATATATATATATATATATATATATATATATATATATATATATATATATATATATAGGAAGGATCATTTGAGAACCTATAGTTTCCCGAAAACCCGAGAACTAAAAGTGGAGCGTTAGATAAAAAAATAAAAGGCTTGGATCAATATTGGCATGATTGTAATTATAACTTAACTTAATGGCTGTTTAGGCTTTTCTCAATACACTTTGGGGGTAAATATTGTATAAAACAATAATATTACAAAAGTCAATAAAATATGAATTACTAGTTTATAGAAAATTCGTAAATTGCTTTCTCTCTCTAGTGTATTATCCTCACATTCTCTTAGCTCATCATCGATCGCCTCTCTCGTCCTTCCACCAACGATGACTCCAATCTTATATCCTTATATTCTCGATCGACTCTGAATCCACCAACCAGTAGATCGACTCCATTTTTGTTCATCTTCAACTGCAGTCATTAATCGTCGAAGCCCTAATTCGTTCGGTGGTCTTTACATACTCCCTCCTTGCAACATCCGACAACCACCACCCTCCGCCCTCTGCACTCCAACGACAACCCCTACTTCTATTCGCAAACCAACAACTACATCGACCATCTCTAAACATCCACATAACATTGAATGAGATCTCTCCTTCCTTTCTCCTGTAGACGAATCGATGCGGAATCCAAAAATCGCCTCTGTATCTTACGGATCTATTTTACTGCCCTAGTTTCTCCAGTGACTACAATGAAGATCCTTCATTATCGACATAATTACATGTATCCAGGAATCGTTGGTCCATGAGTCATAACAATGGTACTTTCATCTTCCACAATTAGATGTTATTTGTATGCTTAATGTTTAGGTTACCTATATGTATTTGGAATTGATATAATGTATTTAGGCATGTTCTGGATGTTTTGAATCATGATGTATCATAATTCTGAACTTCCTCACCAGTTATGTTGAAATAGTATCAAATTAGAGTAGTTCAGCATCAACTATTATTGGCTTGTTGCTGTGAAAATAGTTGCTCATATAGTTCATAAAACGGAATGATAATTAGTGTCTTAAACATTAGAATTTGGATACGTAGGATTTTTTTTATGAAATTTATGTATATTGATAGTTCAAATGTCGGATCAAGGATTGTACTCATTATCATATTGCTAACCTAGGTTTCACGATATGATTGA
The DNA here is from genome assembly GCF_002870075.4 of Lactuca sativa. Lineage (NCBI taxonomy): Eukaryota > Viridiplantae > Streptophyta > Magnoliopsida > Asterales > Asteraceae > Lactuca > Lactuca sativa. The sequence goes on along the minus strand of NC_056627.2, from coordinate 86,464,835 downwards.
AAACAGAATTTGGTGGTTGACCACTTCCTTTCCATTTTGACAGGAATTTTCTCTTTCTAACTACAGAATCCATTTCACTTAGCTATGGGGATCCAATTTCTCTGGTATTATATATTTTATTTTGTGCGAGTGTCTCTTCTTCAGTTGTGACAACCCGAAATTTCCATTCTGTACAATCTATATCACTTCAATAGAAGTTATAGTGGTCACTGTTAATTTTCATACTCTTTCACATAAGTTTGAGTAATTCAGGGTTTACACTTCAGGAAATATCAGGAGAGTGGGTGCACTAGGGTTTTGTGCAACACTGTTATTCCAACACTCTATTGTATTAGAGATCATTTCAAGAATAAAAATATTTCCTGCCAAAAATATTTCAGGACTATAAATAGTTTTCTGAACCAAATTCATTCATTATTCACATTTCCAACTAGAGAAAAGCCATTTTCTCTTTGACGGATCTTCGGGTTTTTATACCAAAACGTGAGTAACTCTTTCTAGTAATGTTAGAATGCTTATTAGGTGCTTATAACATGATTTAGATGGCCAAATAGTTAGACTTAGGAGTTTACTCCCCAAGGTGTTCTTGGGTGGTAAACTCCCAAAACGAAGCCAAAACCGACCCTTGTGTTATGCTAAAGCTTTAGACTATTGTGTATGCATGTTAGGGACAAGAAAACAACCAAAATCCACCCAAGTTTGGGAGTTTACGGCCCAAGAATATCATAGGCCGTAAACTCCATTTTCAAACCTCAAAATGGTGTTTTAAGGCCTCTAAATCATTGAGGCTTTTACCTAGACTAGTTCCCATTTAATCTAAAGCCTTATACACATCAAAGAACACAAACAAAGGAGAGTTTACAGCCCAAGTGTATCTTAGGCCGTAAACTCCGTTGAAATGGACAAAAGGGTGTTTTCATGACACCTAAAGCCCTAGACCTTTACAAGGAAGTGTTTCCACTTAATTGAAGGACCAAAACTCATCAAAATCACGTAACAAAGTGAGTTTACGTCCAAGACATGGTTCTTGGGCCGTAAACTCCTAAAAAGGGCACCAAGGTGCACCTAATGCCTTCATATGCTAGGAATAAAAGTCTAGAACATATACCACAAGTGAAAGAGGCTTGAAAGCAACAAAAACAACACCCCAAGGGAGTTTACGGCCGTAAACTCCAAGGGGAAATGGCCTTGAGGCCGTAAACTCCTATTTGGAGTATTTCTAACCTTAAACCCTTCCAAGGACTTCGCCACCAAGTTAGAATAATTCTAGAAAGCATTTTGGACTTCAAAACACACCAAACACACATGTTTGGGAGTTTACGGTCGTAAACTCAAGAGTTTACAACCGTAAACTCCATGTGTGATGGTTTACAGGGAGTAAACTCTCATGTAGGGTCCTTTGGAACCCTAAGCACAAATCCCTTGTCCCACAATAGCTTAGATGCAATCCTTAAGGCTTAAAACACTTATATAAAGTGTTTATTATGTCTAGGATGTCTTAACATTATCAATTAGTCAATTGAGTCTAATTGAGTGCATATATGTATGATTATATTTTCATTAGGATCGTAGTGTGTGCACAAGTCCTCGCTTGACACCTAGCCATCCTATACTGTTCACTTCATTCCAATCACCAACTACAGGTGAGTTCATACCCCTTAATCAATGTTTTAAATGATTTTAAATGCTTTAATGGGGGGATACAAGTAGAAAACAATATGTTATTAAATCAATCTTATGTATTTTATAACTGTGTTTTCACTCAGTAGATTTCACATATTTCAAAAGGTGTTACATGAAATGGTTTTCTATCTTAAAATACCTTGATAACAAAAGTATTAGTTTTGAAATGTTTATTAAAATGACATCAAGTCATTCTTAATTATTGTTCAAAACTCCTAGATATCTTGCAAAACCATTATTTTACCTTCTTGAATCAAACCATACTTATGCGCACATATTCATTTATATGTTAGAGATTATAGTTTTCATCCTTCGTTCAGTTTCCCACACCCTAGTGTATCGAGGGTGCATAAATCTACTTGAACAACCACATATTTTCCAGTTAATTATCATAGGGATAGTTTGAAGAAACAAAACATTATTCCTATTACAAGGAATCACACAAGAGTCAGTTCATTCATGAGTCCATACCAGTACATTACCTGATACATGAGTACAATTACAGTTGATTACATGATACCTGAGTGCGTTTACATATACTTACTTGATACATGATTACGCTTACATGAATACCATACAGGAACACTGTTACTTAGGTGCATTATCCTGTATTTACTTACCTGGATACTTGTACTTAGACTTACGAGGATGATTTATTAGTATTTACTGTGTAAATTATCTTTCCTGTCCCAGTTCAATGGGATAATTCGGCGGGACTTACCATTCCGAATCCCGCTGATTAGCACCAGTGGTCGATGAACGTCTACGGATGTCTAAGGTTGTTACTTACTTAGTAGTCAGTGACGGGACTAACCATCCCTCTGTCCACTATTGCAACAGTGGATGAGATGTGAATCTTCGGAGGATCATTAGGTTGACGATCTGTATTAAGAGATCGATACGGGGACTAACCCTCCCTCCACCCTGCTGCCGCTACAGAGGATGAGGGGACACTCTTCGGATGTTCCATAGGGTCTATCTTTCACTCCAGCGATGTCGTGTTTGTCTTGGTAACCCAAGACAATAACACTTACATGATTATATTTTCCTGTTTACTTTATTTTGTGATACTTTCACATAAACGAGGAGTTAGACTAAGTACTCAAGTACTAGTCAATAGAAAGGAAAAGCTATCATATTACTTACAAAACATTCAGGTCTTGGTAGAAGACTACACTTCATACTGATAGAACATTCGGGTCTTGGTAGAAGACTACACTTCATACTTATAGAAAATAAGGGTTTTTCTAGGGTTTTTCATACTTACATCAACATTTTCATTTAACGTTTTACATGGCGTTCATAACAGATTTTCACAAAACAAAGGCAATGACACTTATATACTTATGAATTCACCAGCTTTAAAGCTGATACTCGCTTTCAAAATAACTTGTATTCTCAGGTCATCAGTAGACAGGTACGGAGGCTAGGTTTTGAGAAGACGGAGCAGAAAAGTCTCGTCTTTTATTTTGATTGTATATTTTTGGTGTCTTACTACAATGAAAGAACACACATGTATTAAACTTTACTTATAATGCAATGGATGATGTTGTTGCTTGTTTATTATATTACACTGTTGTGATACTGAACATGACGTCCTCCACCCCTGAACGTTTCCGCCGTTCGTGGTTTTGGGGTGTGACAGATTGGTATCAGAGCATTGTTTATAGTGAATTAAGTATATCAACCCATAAAAGATATACTAACTATAAATACATGGGATTAAAACACTCTGTCTAAGAGTTTATACTTTTAAATAATAAAATATTGAAGTAAGTATACGTGCCTGCATTCATACTAAAATCAGTGTCACAACGAGAAGAACAAAAGTATTACGATTGTTGAATATCACAAGTAAGCATGGGGATATATTGTTATGACAATCTCTATTTGGCGCATCTGCCAAGATCACGACATTTACTACTTGGTGCATCTACCAATACTATACTTAAGTGCATCTACTAGTATTATGTCACTTTCTCTTTGGTACATCTACCAATACTATGCTTGAGCGCATCTGCTAGTATTATGACATTCTCTAATTGGTGCATCTGCCAATATCATTCTTGATCATCTTACATACATCATCATTTTATCACATACCAACTATCTCATCTACCCATGTTCTACCCAACATATTTGTAGATATGGAATACATATACAGTTTAACTCATTTAAAAACTATATAAGACATTCATTCCATACTCATCTCAAATAAACAACAATATATAAACACATAGCACGTATTTTATAACAAATACTTCATATTTATGTGTTGGAAGGAAGTAACCACTCACTCTCCCAAACATATACGTGATACATTCAAACAATACTTGTATTATACCCGTGTTTATGAAAGGGACTATACACCCACACATATAAACAACTTTATCTCATACACATAGCACGTATTTTATAGAAAATACTTAATATTTATGTGTCAGAAGAAAGTAACTACACACTCACACGTATAAACAGCAATATACTTAATACACTCGAAACATACTTGTATTATTATCGTGTTTGTGAAAGGTAGTATACACTCACTTGATCAGAAGATGATCGGACAGCACTACGACTTGCAGAAGTAGAAATCCTCAGCAGATCTGGAAGATCTCTTCAAAAATCGAACTTCTCGCGGGTGGAGCTGCGGCTCGGAAACCGCACTTCTCGGGATCTTCGGGATCTCGGGACTTGCGTCGGGGCTCGAGAGCAATACCGGGGCTTCGGGGTATTTCTGGCATGCAAACCGATGCAAAACGGGAGAAAGAAGAGAGAAAATGAACAAAACTCTCAGCTGCACTCGCAAGCCTTTTATAGAGGTTGAGCCTCGCACGTACGCGGGGCGTACGCCAGTATGCGGGGCGTACTGGTCAGAGAAAACGTCACTGCTTACGTATCCGAAGCCACTTGCTGCGATGTCAACACCCTCGGAGTACGCAGGGCGTACACGAGTACGCGGCGCGTACCTCGGATCAGACCGGTGACTCCTTCGGATAATGCTTCCGATTTAATGATTTAATTTAATTCCAAAATAATTAATAAACTTCGGAAATTCATATCTTCTTCATACGAACTCCGTTTTCGACGTTCTTTATATCCACGCGAAGGTGAGACTACACTCTACAACTTTCGTTTAGACTCCGTCGGCTAATTTTGAATTTATTTTTATTATTTATTTTTAATAGGCCGCGACAGAAAAACTTCGTTATAAATTCATAACTTCTTCGTTTGACGTCCGTTCTCGCCTAACTTTTCGTCGTTTCGCTATTAACAACAAGATCTTCGATTCTCGTTTAGATCGCTAAGGCTAAATATCGCTCCAACGTAAATTCACTTTTTACGTCGCGCTGTGTCGTGCCGGTTCTGTCGCGAAACTTCGACATGTCATAACTTCTTCGTTATAACTCGGATTTTGGCGTTCTTTATATGCACGGAAACCTCGTGACATATACTACAACTTGGTTAAGATTAATCCTTCTAGATAATCTTCCATCAAAAAGTCATTTTCGACGCTTATTGTCTCTAAATTGACTAGCCCTGATCTACGGGCGTTACAATTATCTCCCCCTTAGGATGATTACGTCCCGGAATCATCAACGAAATAGGACTTGCATAATGATTCCACATGTTATCTCTTCATCCTAGGTAATAACCGTAAATTCTATGTTTCCTCGAAAGAGTATTTAACTCTATGGCTTTCTTGACCGCAGAAGATGCCAAATCTTGCATCTGCTTATCGTACTATGTTTTACTTTCAATCGTAACCTTCAAGTTACCAGATAAGTCCTCATTGTGGACTCCTTCTTCTTCTCAGGATAAATACTTTCCTTTATCTATTATAACAAACCGATGGGTCGTGCTCTATTGAGCTCTCATCGCACGATGCGACGCTTAGACTCGGTCTTTAATAAAGTTAAATTCCAGAATGGAATATACTTTCCTTCATATTCTAATGTGATTTAATCACATTTCAGCATGTAGCATTTCTACTTGCAAACTTCTTTTAACAACGAGCGTGACACTATCAATCGCATTAACTTCAACCTTCTGACTTAATTCAGATGTTACATCTAACTTGGTTCCATGAACCACGTAACAAACTCCTCGTAGTCGGACTCAATTTAAACATGACCACTAGGGTCGGAACAAGAACCACCTTACTAGTCATTACCGAAACAATGGTAATGACATACCAGAATAAAATGGAATCGATCACTAGCTTCTTGGTAACCTTGTGACTTTTCCTGATCCAAGTGCGAGTCCTGTGCTTCCGGTAGTATATGCATCTACTACCTTTCACACCTACTCGTACTCATCTCAAGTATTGTCCCGCAGTTAACCAAGTCACCATACAAGAAAATCAAGCAATCATTCAACACATCAGTTAGCAAAAATAGGGTTTATATTGATTCCTTGAAACGATTACACAAAAGTTCAAGTTCACCCTATACTATGCATCTAATAGGCTACACCACATGTTACTTTTCATATCGCTACTTTATAACTTGATCTTTAGATATAAGATCCTTATTCCTGATTCCTTGCATTGCCATCTGCTTCGTCAAGGATCATTTGAAATGCTCTTGCCTTTAGCTTTGGCGGCGCCTCTAGCCTTGCTGCTTGATTTTTCCTTGGGCAGTCTTGCTTGAAGTGCCCCTCTTCGTTACATTCGTAACACACCTTTTTGTTGAAAATACATTCAGCGGTGTAATGCCCATTCTTTCCACACTTGAAACATGTCACTTCCACGCCACATTTTCCTGAGTGCTTCTTCTTGCACTTATCGCACCACCGTGCCTCATCCCTCCCTCCTCCTCCAGACTTCGAGGATTTTCTTTTCTCATTAGAACCTGAAGTTCCTTCTAACTTTCTCTTCTCGCCAACTTCAACCTTACTGTCAGTTCTCCCCTTGATCATATTCTCAACAGACTTGGCAGCCCAAATAGCTGCCTCCAGAGTAGGTGCCTGACGCACTGGCACCACATACTCCCAAGGGAGTCCCTTTGCGTACCGTTCGACTTTTGTCAGTTCGTCTGGGACGATGCGCAAAGCAAACTCCATCTTGTCTTTGAAGGCATTAGTGTATTCATCTACTGACATGCTGCCTTTCTTCAATATATAAAATTTATTCTCCAACTCCAATAGATTTTGTACCGAGCAGAACTTGCGCTTGAATTGCACCAAGAACTCTGCCCAGGTCAGTTGCAGTGGCTCATTAGGACTTAGGATCTTCCCCAAAGTGTTCCACCAACGAACAGCCCCACCCCTGAACTGACGTACTGCATAGATTGTTTGCAACTTGCCTCTGCAGCCACAAGTCATGAAGGCTAACTCCATTTCGGAAATCCAATCCATAACTCCAATCGGATCCTCCTTTCCATTGAAGGTCGATGGTTTGCAAGTTAGAAAGTCCTTGTACTTGCATCCCATTCCATCATTCCTTCCACCATGGTTGTCTTGCCTAACTATCGGTGGGTTGGCTTGACTGAAGTTTCCACTTTCCGAGTGCCCTTCATTTAATTCAGGCTCCTCCACACGAATTGACAGTTCTTCACGATTCTGTTGAAGCAACCGTCTAGTTTCATCCATCTGACGATCCAACATCGTCTGAATCATCATTTGCACACCAGCCATGGTTATTGGCTCAGCTGCTGCTGCTACGACAGGTACTTGTTCAATCACTGGTGGTTGATTCCTGTTTTCATCAGCATTTCCAACTCCATTTCTTGTTCTCACCATTTTTTATCTATACACCCAATAAGGTGAAATTAGATCCTCATTCACGATAGATATTCAAATCATCCTTATCACTCCAAAACGTTTACATGCTATTTCTATTATCGTAGACGTACGCTTAGAATCCTACACACATAAGGTTTCCAGATCCGGTCGGCAACAGACCATAGATCCAAACAAATAATAGCATCAATATAGCTATCACACAAAACATTTTGCACATAAGAACAGTTTAGGCATCATTCCTAAAATAAACTAGTGCTTGTGTCAATTTAGGTGTACTACCTAACATATTTTAAACACAATCCTCACAACCATTACTTAGCATTCTAAGTTTAAGTCTAGAAATCCTACAAATTCCTAGTTCGCTTAAACTAATGCTCTAATACCAACTGTGACATCCCCATTTTCACGGCCAGAAAAGACCGATTTGTTTATGCTTTGTTTTATAAATCAGAGTGATCGTTTAAAGAAAACGGTTGCGGAATTTGTTCCTAAAATAAAATATGATAACCATTTATCAAAACGTTTCTCAAAGAGAATGTATTTTCATTAAATAATAAAACCTCGGGATGTCATGTTCCGATACAGACCAAAAGCATAAACAATAATAAATAGACCTTACAACAGTTATTCATAACTACTGGCCTATAATCCAAAATCTCTCGTCAAGTCCACCAACTTATACTCTTGTGCCATTACCTGTAATGCAAAGAAAACTGAGTGGGTCAGGCTTGGGAGCCTGGTGAGCATATAGGGTTTTCAACCCACAATAATACAATTATTATATTCAACCATCAAACAATCAACTCAATTACTCATCCCTATTATGTTTCTTAGGATTTTACCCAAGGAATTCAACTACTCGTCATTCCTTCATTCCTAAGGATTGACCTAAGGAATTCACACAAACTTCCATTACTACATAAGGCACATCTGCCAACATTATCCTTTAAGCGCCTCTGCCAGGATTACGTCATACACTATGAGGCGCGACTGCCAGGTTTATGACATTCTCTTTTAGGCACATCTGCCGACATTATCTTATAAGCGCATCTGCCAAGATTATCCTATAAGCGCATCTGCTATTGTTATGACAATCTCTATTTGGCGCATCTGCCAAGATCACGACATTCACTACTTGGTGCATTTACCAATACTATACTTAAGTGCATCTACTAGTATTATGTCACTTTCTCTTTGGTGCATCTACCAATACTATGCTTGAGCGCATCTGCTAGTATTATGACATTCTCTAATTGGTGCATCTGCCAATATCATTCTTGATCATTTTACATACATCATCATTTTATCACATACCAACTATCTCATCTACCCATGTTCTACCCAACATATTTGTAGATATGGAATACATATACAGTTTAACTCATTTAAAAACTATATAAGACATTCATTCCATACTCATCTCAAATAAACAACAATATATAAACACATTGCACATATTTTATAACAAATACTTCATATTTATGTGTTGGAAGGAAGTAACCACTCACTCTCCCAAACATATACGTGATACATTCAAACAATACTTGTATTATACCCGTGTTTATGAAAGGGACTATACACCCACACATATAAACAACTTTATCTCAAACACATAGCACGTATTTTATAGAAAATACTTAATATTTATGTGTCAGAAGAAAGTAACTACACACTCACACGTATAAACAGCAATATACTTAATACACTCGAACCATACTTGTATTATTATCGTGTTTGTGAAAGGTAGTATACACTCACTTGATCAGAAGATGATCGGACAGCACTACGACTTGCAGAAGTAGAAATCCTCAGCAGATCTAGAAGATCTCTTCAAAAATCGAACTTCTCGCGGGCGGAGCTTCGGCTCGGGAACCGCACTTCTCGGGATCTTCGGGATCTCGGGACTTGCTTCGGGGCTCGAGAGCAATACCGGGGCTTCGGGGCATTTCTGGCACGCAAACCGATGCAAAACGGGAGAAAGAAGAGAGAAAATGAACAAAACTCTCGGCTGCCCTCGCAAGCCTTTTATAGAGGTTGAGCCTCGCACGTACGCGGGGCGTACTGGTCCGAGAAACGTCACTGCTTACATATCCGAAGCCAGTTGCTGCGATGTCGACACCCTCGGAGTACGCACGACGTACATGAGTACGCGGCGCGTACCTCGGATCAGACCGGTGACTCCTTCGGATAATGCTTCCGATTTAATGATTTAATTTAATTCCAAAATAATTAATAAACTTTTGAAATTCATACCTTCTTCATACGAACTCAGTTTTCGACGTTCTTTATATCCACGCGAAGGTGAGACTACACTCTACAACTTTCGTTTAGACTCCGTCGGCTAATTTCGACTTTATTTTTATTATTTATTTTTAATAGGCCGCGACAGAAAAACTTCGTTATAAATTCATAACTTCTTCGTTTGACGTCCGTTCTCGCATAACTTTTCGTCGTTTCACTATTAACAACAAGATCTTCGATTCTCGTTTAGATCGCTAAGGCTAAATATCGCTCCAACGTAAATTCACTTTTTACGTCGCGTTGTGTCGTGCCGGTTCTGTCGCGAAACTTCGACATGTCATAACTTCTTCGTTATAACTCGGATTTTGGCGTTCTTTATATACACGGAAACCTCGTGACATATACTACAACTTGTTTAAGATTAATCCTTCTAGATAATCTTCCATCAAAAAGTCATTTTCGACGCTTATTGTCTCTAAATTGACTAGCCCTGATCTACGGGCGTTACATTCCAGGTGGGCGACCGAGTCCTACTGAAGGTCTCACCCTGGAAGGGCTTAATACGCTTTGGAAAGCGTGGGAAGCTCAATCCAAGATACATAGGGCCTTTCGAGATTCTCACAAGAATCGGCCTTGTGGCTTACAAGCTCAATCTACCGAAAGAAGTCAGTAACGTACATCCTACCTTCCACGTGTCAAACTTGAAAAAGTGTCTATCTGACGAGACTCTTGTTATTCCACTCGACGAGATCGAGATCAACAAGAGCCTCAACTTCGTGGAGGAACCAATAAAGATCATGGACCGAGAGGTCAAGCAAACAAAACAGAGCCGTATCCCGATAGTGAAGGTGCGCTGGAACGCAATGCGTGGACCGGAATTCACTTGGGAACGAGAGGATCAGATGAAACTGAAATACCCTCACCTTTTCGCTTAGTTATTTGTAACTTCTTACTTGCTTAAATTCTAATTTCGGGACGAAATTCCTTCTAACGGGGGGATGATGTGACAACCCAAAATTTCCATTCTATACAATCTATATCACTTCAATAGAAGTTATAGTGGTCACTGTTAATTTTCATACTCTTTCACATAAGTTTGAGTAATTCAGGGTTTACACTTCAAGAAATATCAGGAGAGTGGGTGCACTAGGGTTTTGTGCAACACTGTTATTCCAACACTCTATTGTATTAGAGATCATTTCAGGAATAAAAATATTTCCTGCCAAAAATATTTCAGGACTATAAATAGTTTTCTGAACCAAATTCATTCATTATTCACATTTCCAACAAGAGAAAAGCCATTTTCTCTCTGACGGATCTTCGGGTTTTTATACCAAAACGTGAGTAACTCTTTCTAGTAATGTTAGAATGCTTATTAGGTGCTTATAACATGATTTAGATGGCTAAATAATTAGATCTAGGACTTTACTCCCCAAGGTGTTCTTGGGTGGTAAACTCCCGAAACGAAGCCAAAACCGACCCTTGTGTTATGCTAAAGCTTTAGACTATTATGTATGCATGTTAGGGACAAGAAAACAACCAAAATCCACCCAAGTTTGGGAGTTTACGGCCCAAGAATATCATAGGCCGTAAACTCCATTTTCAAACCTCAAAATGGTGTTTTAAGGCCTCTAAATCATTAAGGCTTTTACCTAGACTAGTTCCCATTTAATCTAAAGCCTTAAACACATCAAAGAACACAAACAAAGGAGAGTTTACGACCATGGTGTATCTTAGGCCGTAAACTCCGTTGAAATGGACAAAAGGGTGTTTTCATGACACCTAAAGCCCTAGACCTTTACAAGGAAGTGTTTCCACTTAATTGAAGGACCAAAACTCATCAAAATCACGTAACAAAGTGAGTTTACGTCCAAGACATGGTTCTTGGGCCGTAAACTCCTAAAAAGGGCACCAAGGTGCGCCTAATGCCTTCATATGCTAGGAATAAAAGTCTAGAACATATACCACAAGTGAAAGAGGCTTGAAAGCAACAAAAACAACACCCCAAGGGAGTTTACGGCCGTAAACTCCAAGGGGAAATGGCCTTGAGGACGTAAAATCCTATTTGGAGTATTTCTAACCTTAAACCCTTCCAAGGACTTCGCCACCAAGTTAGAATAATTCTAGAAAGCATTTTGGACTTCAAAACACACCAAACACACATGTTTGGGAGTTTACGGTCGTAAACTCAAGAGTTTACAACCGTAAACTCCATGTGTGATGGTTTACAGGGAGTAAACTCTCATGTAGGGTCCTTTGGAACCCTAAGCACAAATCCCTTGTCCCACAATAGCTTAGATGCAATCCTTAAGGCTTAAAACACTTATATAAAGTGTTTATTATGTCTAGGATGTCTTAACATTATCAATTAGTCAATTGAGTCTAATTGAGTGCATATATGTATGATTATATTTTCATTAGGATCGTAGTGTGTGCACAAGTCCTCGCTTGACACCTAGCCATCCTATATCGTTCAGTTCATTCCAATCACCAACTATAGGTGAGTTCATACCCCTTAATCAATGTTTTAAATGATTTTAAATGCTTTAATGGGGGGGATACAAGTAGAAAACAATATGTTATTAAATCAATCTTATGTATTTTATAACTGTGTTTTCACTCAGTAGATTTCACATATCTCAAAAGGTGTTACATGAAATGGTTTTCTATCTTAAAATACCTTGATAACAAAAGTATTAGTTTTGAAATGTTTATTAAAATGACATCAAGTCATTCTTAATTATTGTTCAAAACTCCTAGATATCTTGCAAAACCATTATTTTACCTTCTTGAATCAAACCATACTTATGCGCACATATTCATTTATATGTTAGAGATTATAGTTTTCATCCTTCGTTCAGTTTCCCACACCCTAGTGTATCGAGGGTGCATAAATCTACTTGAACAACCACATACTTTCCAATTAATTATCATAGGGATAGTTTGAAGAAACAAAACATTATTCCTATTACAAGGAATCACACAAGAGTCAGTTCATTCATGAGTACATACTAGTACATTACCTGATACATGAGTACAATTACAGTTGATTACATGATACCTGAGTACGTTTACATATACTTACTTGATACATGATTATGCTTACATGAATACATTACATGAATCCCATATAGGAACACTGTTACTTAGGTGCATTATCCTGTATTTACTTACGTGGATACTTGTACTTAGACTTACGAGGATGATTTATTAGTATTTACTGTGTAAATTATCTTTCCTGTCCAAGTTCAATGGGATAATTCGGCGGGACTTACCATTCCGAATCCCGCTGATTAGCACCTGTGGTCGATGAACGTCTACGGATGTCTAAGGTTGTTACTTACTTAGTAGTCAGTGACGGGACTAACCATCCCTCTGTCCACTGTTGCAAGAGTGGATGAGATGTGAATCTTCAGAGGATCATTAGGTTGACGATCCGTATTAAGAGATCGATACGGGGACTAACCCTCCCTCCACCCTGCTGCCACTACAGAGGATGAGGGGACACTCTTCAGATGTTCCATAGGGTCTATCTTTCGCTCCAGCGATGTCGTGTTTGTCCTGGTAACCCAAGACAATAACACTGACATGATTATATTTTCCTGTTTACTTTATTTTGTGATACTTTCACATAAACGAGGAGTTAGACTAAGTACTCAAGTACTAGTCAATAGAAAGGAAAAGCTATCATATTACTTACAAAACATTCGGGTCTTGGTAGAAGACTACACTTCATACTGATAGAACATTCGGGTCTTGGTAGAAGACTACACTTCATACTTATAGAAAATAAGGGTTTTTCATACTTACATCAACATTTTCATTTAACGTTTTACATGGCCTTCATAACAGATTTTCACAAAACAAAGGCAATGACACTTATATACTTATGAATTCACTAGCTTTAAAGCTGATACTCGCTTTCAAAATAACTTGTATTCTCAGGTCATCAGTAGACAGGTACGGAGGCCAGGTTTTGAGAAGACGGAGCAGACAAGTCTCGTCTTTTATTTTGATTGTATATTTTTGGTGTCTTACTACAATGAAAGAACACACATGTATTAAACTTTACTTATAATGCAATGGATGATGTTGTTGCTTGTTTATTATATTACACTATTGTGATACTGAACATGACGTCCTCCACCCCTGAACGTTTCTGCCGTTCGTGATTTTGGGGTGTGACATCAGTCACAAAAAAGAAACACAGATTCCCATTTAATCCATTTGTCAAGAAATATAAACTTGGCTATTAGAGATGCCAGCTGGTATACAAATTATAAGCAAGGAAGCAAGTCAAGGCCTGACTCATTTCCACCAGACAAAAAAAGAAGCCGAAATACTAATTCAAAAAGTAAAAGACTTTTAATTGATAGTCAACATGCTCTTGAGCTACAATATACATGGGTGGGGGAGTATATTCACTGCCCGCTCTTCTAGGTAGCAATCAATTAAACATTTTTTTCTCATTCTGTATGTAGTTATAACAAAGCTTTACTTAACTTGACAATATTATATTCTTATGTTTCAGGGAGCAAGAACAAGAACTGTGGGCTCAATATGATAATTATTCAAAATTATTTTATCTAACTATCAAGCACTTGTTAATAATATAAAAAATATATGTGTA